>NW_019396101.1:74081-169142 GCF_000591075.1 Eurytemora carolleeae | reverse complement strand
TTGATCAAATGTGTTTTTATTATAGGATCAAAACAATCTGAAAATTGTTCAAATGTGTTTTTATTGTAGGATCAAACCAATCTGAAAGTTGATCAAATGTGTTGTTATTATAGGATCAAAACAATCTGAAAGTTGATCAAATGTGTTTTTATTATAGGATCAAAACAATCTGAAAATTGATGTATTGGATTTGATCAATATAGTCTGCAAAGGTATTGAGTCTTTGTCACGAACTCTTATCTCAAGATCTGTTTAACCCTATGCAAGATAAATTGATTAAATGTGTCTGATGTGAGCAATGAGTTCTGTAAATTGTTCCAATGTGTCAGATTGATCAATATTGTCTCTGATTTAATCAATGCTTCTAAAAATTAATCTTATATGATCAATAACTCTGAAAATCTTACCTCTGGTTCGTGTTCTTTACTGTCCTTGTCATACCCAGCAGACTCACTAAAAATATATCATATATATATAGATATATATTTAGTTTGAGCTTTTTTAATCAATCTACAATTTTCAAAACTGGGCAATAAAGGGTATATCGTTCACATTTTAAGTGACCCTTCGTTTAGAAAACAAGAACAAACAAAAAACCTGACCGAATCCCTTTTGCGGAGAAGTTTCAGTTCGTGGTGACAATATATTCTCAAAATACTTTTGGTAAAAAATCAGTAATAACGTTTCATGCTTTTTGCTCTATACTTTTACATTTATATCAAACAAGATGATTTTTATGAATAACAATATTATTTCATAAAAAGTCTGTAGAAGTAAGATTGAAATGTCCTATTGACAAGGATACCCATAATATTTTTAGAATATATCGTCAACATGGAGGTAACACTTTATAGTTTATTCTGCCCTCATCAGCAACCTTACAAACAGTATACTTTTCAGGGAATCCATAATCTTGATTTATATTGCTTTATTCCGCTTTATTCCACTTTATTCCGCTTTATTCCGCTTTATTCCTCTTTTTTCCGCTTTATTCCCCTTTATTCCGCTTTATTCCGCTTTATTTCACTTTATTCCGCTCATTCAAATCTTATTTATTGTCTTTAAAAGTTAATAAGTTGAGTGGTGACATATTTAAAACTTTATAATGTAAAATTATAAATATTCCTTTCAAGTATACAATACACACGTCACAGAGATGAAAATATTTGAATGAATGAATTAAATTGAACAAGGTAGTTCAGAATTCAACAATCTTGTATTTGATGAAACAAAACTTTTCAGATTTTCTAATCTTCTATTTAATTTAGTTTTGGAGTTTCTGAAGTGAATCAAAATTAGCAATATTTAAAAGTTTTCGCGTCACTTTTCTGTTAAAATTAGTAGTTTATCACTGTTCAAATATCTGGTTTAAAGTCTATTTTGACAAATTATATTACCAGAGAAATTAATCACCCTTCTGTTTACCAGACACATAAACATTTAATTGAATTACTTAAACTGAATTTTACTTATTTTAGCCAGTAAAACATAAATTGAGGGTTGACCAATTTTGCCTACATAACATCCAGAAAAAGTAGCTGTACACAATTTACAGTCTTTTGGGATGAAAATGTCATTTTTCACAAATACTTATTTAGCGGAATATTGTATAATATAGATATTGGCGCGGCACAACAAATAATCGCATTAAAAAATAGCAATAATTTGACATTTATATTAGTATAACTTTCAGGGTATGACTATTTTTTGTGTTGCTGAATTATCAATTTGTTGAAAAGATGATAAGGACTTTGTTAAAACATTTTATCTTTTCTTATAAGTTTTGTGAAAGCTTTGATACTTTGCTTCATTTGCACTCCTTGCATCCTCTTCTGTTTATTTGAAAGTTTACTCAAGTATTTGTCTTAATCACAGAGACTATGTATAGACCCTGCATATACATACAAAGACTAGATATTATCTGCACATACATACACAGACTAGATATAGACACTGCACATGCATACACAGACTAGAAATAGACCATACAAATACATACACAGACTAAATATAGACCCTTGTATGCATGTCCACAGTGCACATTCATACAAAGACTGGCACATTCATTAACAGACCAGATAAATACCCAGTAAATAGATTACAGACTAGATATACAGTTTAAATTTTGACAGTGGTTTATATAGTGCTGAGTCTAAATTAGTCTGTGGTTAATTTAGTACTGAGTCCAAATTAGTCTGTGGTTTATTTAGTGCTGAGTCCAAATTTGTTTGTGGTTTATTAAGTACTGAGTCTAAATTAGTCTGTGGTTTATTTAGTGCTGAGTCTAAATTAGTCTGTGGTTTATTTTGTGATGAGTCAAATTAGTCTGTGGTTAATTTAGTGCTGAGTCTAAATTAGTCTGGAATTTTTTGTTTTGTTTTGAGTCTAAATTAGTCTGTGGTTTATTTTGTGATGAGTCTAAATTAGTCTGTGGTTTATTTAGTACTGAGTCTAAATTAGTCTGTGGTTTATTTAGTGCTGAGTCTAAATTAGTCTGTGGTTTATTTAGTGCTGAGTCTAAATTAGTCTGTGGTTTATTTAGTGCTGAGTCTAAATTAGTCTGTGGTTTATTTAGTGCTGAGTCTAAATTAGTCTGTGGTTTATTTAGTGCTGAGTCTAAATTAGTCTGTGGTTTATTTAGTGCTGAGTCTAAATTAGTCTGTGGTTTATTTAGTGCTGAGTCTAAATTAGTCTGTGGTTTATTTAGTGCTGAGTCTAAATTAGTCTGTGGTTTATTTAGTGCNGGGGGGGGGGAAATATGATATTTTTCTTGCAATCTAATTTAATAAGATGATAGAGGATTTTTAAAACACGAAAACTAACTTGAGCTAAGAATGTCGGGACCTTATAAAATCGGTCCAGCCGTTTCGCCAGCTATAGCTAGAAGAACTGCTGTCCCTGCTATATACAGGATAGGAACTATACTTACTGTATTGCTAGAAGAACTGCTGTCCCTGCTATGGTGATCAAGAAAACTGCAAACATCGCGAAGCTGATGAACTTGGTTTCGTTGTACTTACTAAAAAATGTATTTAATTACGGAGCCTCAAAAACATGAAAAAGAGACAAAAGCGAGGACGGGGCCCTGATATGCTTTATAGTCTAGCATTTCAAGATTTGGTTAAACTTTTAAGAATATGCTGATAACGGACCCGTACTCTTTTTTCTTAACATCTTTGCAACCTGATGGCGTAGACTTTTAAGTTTTCAAACTTACAGGGTGAGGTTGCAATTATTTAGTAAAACTATTTACTTTAAAACACCTCAAAAACGCATCTTGCTTAAATGTCGTCTTTAAATCTACAATTTTATGTATATTTGTTACCTGGGGACATGCCTGGCCATGTAACCATAGAAGGTTGCAACAATAAGAAGTATTATATTGAATATCTGTGTAGTAAACAGTTCCAGTATAGAAGTATCACAAACCTAGGAGATTGCAACAATAAGAAGTATTATATTGAATATCTGTGTAGTAAACAGTTCCAGTATAGAAGTATCACAAACCTAGGAGATTGCAACAATAAGAAGTATTATATTGAATATCTGTGTAGTAAACAGTTCCAGTATAGAAGTATCACAAACCTAGGAGATTGCAACAATAAGAAGTATTTTATTGAATCTCTATGTAGGAAACAGCTTAGGGATTGAAGTATCAAAAACCTAGGAGGTTGCAACAATAAACAGTATTTCATTGAATATCTGTGCAGTTCAAGGAAAGAAGTATCACAAACTTAGGAGGTTGCAGCAATAAGATTATTTTTCTACAAATGGAGGGCCATTCACTCAAGTTAATTTCATGTACCAGGCCGAGTTTTAGGAAACTAGAACAAACTCTGCAGTACAAAAAATCTATGTAAGGCAAAACTGGACGGTAAACCAAATGAATCATCCCTTTCTAGTGAATGGAATTGAGTATTATAAAATCTTACGCTACTTATTTGCGGATTTTATCCTGTACACAGTCCATTTGAATAAATGATTTAATATTTTTAAGGTGTTTGAATTTCTCCCGTAACCCCCTGGAGTGCCTAGAGAGCCTAGAGAACACAAATACAGAGTTGGAACTTCATCAATCATCAATTTACAGAATAAACAAATATTACCAGCCTGATTTTCTGCACAAAGGTTTCCAAGCGAACCTTTTGCAAACATAACAGAGAATATACAAAATCAAACACTACACAATTAAAATTATGTAAATATATTCCTAACAGGGATGTTCTCCAATTTGAAAATACACATACTATCCCAATTGTTGGTGTTAGTAACAAATTTAAAAATCTAGACCAAAATAAAATTGTGTGTCTTCAGTAATTAGTTTAAAAACTCCGAGTATGTTTCACAGTGTCAGTTTAAAAGATTGGGATTGTTTTACTCTTTTCATTTTCTCTTTCTTACATTGTTTACCTGTATATGCCTATTAGCAGGATAAATGTGTATAACTACACCGTGCGTGTTGTTCATACAGTTCCCAACAATTACTTTATGTACAAAATTACATATTTATTTCTAACTGTACTTAGTATTCAAGAATATTGTAGATCTTTTATTTACACTCATCTATATTAGGCTAAATAAAAAACCTAAAACTGTTTTATGATTTTTTTATAACAAAGTATTTTTAAAAATTGAATTTCTAAAGAAAAAATAAGATTTGGATTGGTACTATGTTGCAACAATCGAGTTCAACTTTGGAATTGAATCTTGCCACAAACTCAAATTTTCTATTTCCTATATTTTAACCATCTGATGGTACGTGTTAGAGATGTCAACGATAGTGTAACGTAACGTAAAATGTACGTTTTTGTACGTTACGTTAAAATAATGTGTAACGTTTGGATATATTCTATATAACGTTAACGTTAAACGTTAACGTTATAGGAGCTCATACCTAACGTTAACGTTAACGTTAGAGGAACAAACCCCCAACGTTAGCGTTTTGTGGTTATGTAACGTTATTTTTCTAATATCTACAACTTGTTTGACCATAACGCAAAGAAATGTTTTGTTTTCATGGGGAGCTTGAAAGTCTAACGTTTGAAAAATTAATTGTGATTTGATTGAATATCGTAACGTTTTTCAAAATTCAACTTATAAAAAGTGTAATGTTGTAGAACTAAAAAATACATTACTGTTTATGAAAACGTGTTGAAACGTTTTTCCTTATAGTATAATGAACAATTCAACGTTTCAGAAATGGTTTATTATTTTAATAATCAGGAAACGAAAGTTTTTTTTTTACAGAGTATAAATTTCAATAATGTAACATATAACAATTAAAAAAAGTAATTTTGTAAATCAAAAAGTTTCATAACTTTTCTCTGAATAGTAATACTAATTTGATTAGTCTAACGTTATATATATGTCTGATAAAAATATTGTTTATAAAACGTTAGGCTATGAGGGCTGAGTTTTAATTTCAAAAGTATAACAATAATTCTGCCAATTGAAACATTTCAGAACGTCTCTAATCTATCAATGTAAGAGATTCGACTGATGATTATGACAGCAAAGAATAATGGTTCAAGTTAAAAGGAAATGAGTTTATGCCACAAACTCTAATTTTCATATACTACACCTTTGCAACCCGATTTCATAGACAATTAATATGGAAATATATAAGGTTTAAACCATCAGGTTGGAAAGATAAAGGGATTAGTATATTTGACAAAAACTAAAGTGTAAATGGTTTTTTTTTGTAACAAGCTATTAGTGAAACTTCAAATCTTATAAATGTTTCTTTTGCCAATGTTTAATGAAACCCACTAAAACTCTGGACACGGAAGACGACATTTAAGAAATTTTACATGCATTTTCTGTTGTAAAGCAAATGATTTACTAATAGCAAAAAAAATCAACTTATTAAGTGGAACGGTTCTGTGAACAAACACAATTGCTGGGTTTCATGTTTACTTGACTAATTGAAATCATAACTTTAGTTGGTGTGGTTCATGTTTTTGGTTGAAAAATTTAGAAATGTAGATATTTGCTAAAATGCAAAAATATTTTATCATTTGGAAAATGCGTGTTGTTTTATTCATCAATAGATTTTTATGAAACTTTAGAATAGAATAAAAAAACTGATATTTTAATCGATTTTTAAAACAATAAGAAAAAAATTTTATAAAATTTTATTTCGCGTTGTTTGTGTTAAAAAGTTTAGCCTTTGTCTTACTTTATTTGATATTTTTTAACCCCAAACATTGAATCCAGAAAACATTTTCATTGTGGTTTGTAAACTAAAGCTAATGCCTCTTTTTTACTCACTTTGTAAGTAACATAAAAAAAACACAAAAAGAACTAAAAATTCGCCATAAATTATAATTTTCTTATATAATATATCTTTGCAAGCTGGTGTTGTAGACCTTTCATATTTCATACTATGACTTCTGTTAAATAAGAAAGCCTAAAGAAATTGAGTTGTTGTCGTCACAAACTTATATTTCTAATCCTTAGACCTTAGATATTTCGAACTATGAATTCTGTTAGATGTGTCCCAAAACATGTCTATTTTTAAGCTCGTCAAATACACGATGATAATTTCAAGTGATCCTATATTTAAAGAGGGCCAAATTCGATTTCCAATGGAAACGTGTATACCTTTATCTTATTGATGATTTGAAAATACCAGCGTTTTCCTATCTTGTAAATGTATGCTGGACATGCCACTCCATAAATGGAAGGTAACTTGAAATTACGTCTCTAGTCCCTTTAAGACACACCCTTGAGTTGAAAGTCTAAATCTAAAAACTTACATTCACAAATTTTGAAAACCGTTAAAAATAATAATTTTATAACATCTTTATATTGCATATTCTTCTACACATTCTCTAAAAAGGTTAACAACAACAGTAACATACATAATACAGGGTGAGTAAAAAAGGGATTAACAACACTATAGTTTTTTGCATGGCATATTTTATGATGAAAAATACTAAAGTAGGAATATAATTATCACGGAAAAAATCTTGTAATGCTTTCATTTGGAAACAATATTATTTTTAATGAAGTGTAATGTAAGAAACGTTAAGGATTGAACATTTTATTACAACGCAACGTATAGAACATTTTTTCAAATCTTTCCTATAAACGAACGGAATAAAGAGTTTTGATTGTCAGTTGTAAAAAGTGTAACACAAAAGTTTTCACAATAACGTTTCGATAAATCGTAACGTAAGAAAAGGTGCATTTTAGTAAAATTTCTAAACGTAATTAAAAGAGTTTATATTGGAAAAGTTAAGATAAAACGTAACGTTAACAAAAAATATTCGTTGCACTGAAATGCATTGCAACGTGCAGAACTATGCCTAAATGATGTTTTATTAAAGCAAAAAGTTTGTCACCTTTTAGTTTTCAAACCAAGTGGAAGTGTAACGTAAGGTCTCTGAAAATATTTACCTTGCATGAAAGTGGAACGTTAAAAAATTGTGGTTATATTACTAAAGCTTTAACGCAACGTTGGGAAAGTTGTTTAAAACGGGAAATGCAAAAGTGTAACGGAGCTTACTTTTTTTCACTAACATTTACTAAAGCTTAACGTTGTATAAGGTATTCAAGTGCAGAAAATTCATTACGTAACGTTACTCTGTGCCATAAAATTTCATCATGTGCAACGTAACGTTTCAAACGTTTATACTTTTGATGAACACTATCGTAACGAAAGCTAAAATCCAGAAAAATCAAAACGTTGACATCTCTAACGTGTAAACCTTTGTTATTTCAAACTTAGATATTTAGCTAACAAAATTCATAGTTTGAAATATCATAAGGTCTATAACATTAACTTGCAAAGATATAGGGATTACAATATCTGAATTTGTGGGAAAATTCAATTCCTTTAAAAAACATTACGTTGTATTCTGCAATTAAGGCACTATCTATCTATCTTATAAAAGACATTTAACCCAGAATGATACATTGCTTATCAATGTATTTCTTTAATATAAATGTAATATTCCTATACAAAGTTGAAGAGCAATGATGACTGTTACTGCTGCTATCTGTAGAGTTTTCTGACCAAATATTGCTAATCTATCCTGCAACTAGGAAAACATGATAAATATATTACTAATCTATCTTGCAACTAGGACAACATGATAAATATATTGCTAATCTATCTTGCAACTAGGACAACATGATAAATATATTGCTAATCTATCCTATAACTATAGCATAGGAAAACATGATAAATATATTGATATTCTATCCTGCATCTATAGAATAGGAAAACATGATAAATATATTGCTAAACTATCCTGCAGCTATAGAATAGGAAAACATGATAAATATATTGCTAAACTATCCTACAACTATAGATATAGGAAAACATGATAAATATATTGCTAATCTATCCTGCAACTATATATATAGGAAAACATAATAAATATATTGCTAATCTATCCTATAACTATAGATATAGGAAAACATGATAAATATATTGATATTCTATCCTGCAGCTATAGAATAGGAAAACATGATAAATATATTGATATTCTATCCTGCAGCTATAGAAAAGGAAAACATGATAATTATATTGCTAAACTATCCTGCAGCTATAGAATAGGAAAACATGATAAATATATTGATATTCTATCCTGCAGCTATAGAATAGGAAAACATGATAAATAACTTTAAAGTTTAAAGTTTTCATTTAATTATGAATTTTAAATGATAGATAGTTTTTTAATTAATGGATGCATCAGTTTGAGAATACGTTTCATCCCTTTTTGTAAAATTTCAAAAAGAAAAAAGAAAATAAAGACTTGAACTAATAAAAGCTCTCCTTCGTAACAAAAACTCTTTTTAAAAACCAGTACAAGCGAATTTCCTCTGTCAGACTTCACATGTCTACATCTTTAATAAAAGACTTGTTTGTACCTTCGAGCAGATTAAACTTGACTGAAGTTGAAGATGTCCATCCTGATAAAATCAAATGATCAGTTTTTAAGGAAATCTTGAAAATTTTAAGTATTTTTGTTTAAAGAGAGTGTTTACAGAGATTTAGACAGCTACAGTTAAACACTAAATATTAAATACATCCACAGAATTTTTGAAATGTCGTCTTGACAATTTTTCAATAGGTTTTATACTATATTACGTAAATCTCAGTATTTGCGAAAATAAGTAAATAGCCATGAATATGCGGGAACAGTTTCATAAATCTCCATATGATCATTAATTAAAAAACTAAATATCTGCAACATTCCATTATCAGAAAGTGAATAATACGACATTTGATAAATTCGTTCGATGCTTTTAATATTTAGGGATTAACTGAATAATAATTGTGAAACGCATTAAAGACTGGATGGACTTTGAAATGTTTCTATTCCTATGCCTTTGTTTTACCTCAGAAAATCATGGGTATAGAGAATAAAGAAAAAGAAAAAAAGGGAATATAGGGGAAACTAAACGGAGAATAAAGAAAAAAAAAATACAGGGGAAACTAAACACAGGAATTTATTTTAAAATGTAATTCTTTGTTTTCAAAGTTTTATGTACAGTAAACACAATATATAAGAGGACTAGGAATACAATTTATTTTGAAAATTAAATCCACTGAAGCAGAAAAATAGAATTCTCACTACTCACATAATGATAAATGTTCAATATAAATATTACAAATGAATATTGGTATATTGGTCTATATGCAATATTATGTGTAATGTTTATCATATCTTTGCTATAATTGTTCTAAACCCAATACAAACTATACAGAAGGAGAAAGTAAAATAATTAAAAATTCAAAACAATTTTGTTCTTCTCCATCGCTCTTCATTAAGAGGAGTTATGACTAAAAAACATAAAATATTTCCATCTTACGTGAAATTTACTTTAGTCTAATTATAATTGTATTTATAAAAAGCTTGTATTAAACGAATGTTTAAAGAGACAGGCCGGCTCTGTATGGTAGTTGAGCTGAGTATGCAGTGTTGTGGAAAAATTCTTTAGGATTTATTTGAGACGTTTTCAGAATTGTTTTTTAATTATTAAATAACGACGACAAAAAATGTAAACAAAATTATACAATAAACTAATTTGTTGTTTAGGAACAGGTTGAGAAAATAAAGATTAACTCTTATTAACGAAAATAAGTAATCTTATTCAATTATTAGTTTCTAAAATCTCTATTTAATCGCAAAGATGTTCTGCAGATTTTCTGGAATTTTTATTAAAAAGACGACATCTGAAGAATTTGAAGAAATCTGCGAACAAATTCATAGAAAATAAGAAATTCAATATAATGATGAAAAAGGAAATAATTAATTCTAACTTCGATTTATTGACAAATTTCTTTTGAGAAATATGTTCCTAAACATAACATCTAATTAGTTTACTATAGAATTTTTACTATATTTTTCGTCGTCGTTATTTAATAATAAAAAAAACCGATTTTGAAAACGTACCCACCCAAATTCATGATTTTGAACGTCGACTTTCCACTCAAGCTCAGGATTTACTGATTATTAAAAAGTTTTATAAGTCTCAAATGAATCCTGAAGAATTTGTCCACAACACTGTATACTCAGTTTAACTACAGTGAAACCCTTAATAACGAATACATCGGAAGAATTTATCAAATGTCGTCTTGACAATTTTTCAATGAGTTTCATACTATATTTCGTAAATTTCAGTATTTGCGAAAATAAATAAATAGCCATGAATATGCGGGAACAGTTTTAAAGAGTTCCATATAATCATTTAATTAAAAAACTAAATATCTGCATCATTCCATTATCAGAAAGTGAAGAATACGACATTTGATAAATTCTTTCGATGTATTCGTTATAAAGGGTTTCACTGTACCTTGCATAGGCGGTCTGTCCCTTTAAAGTCCTCTTAAAGGAAGTGTTATAAGTAGTTTCAAGTAAAAACTGTCAAGACCTCAGAAAGAAATATTGGTATCAGTTTCATAGAAAAAATTTGGACACTTAAAAATTTGAGAATATTGCTTTATCCCTTAATAAAAGGTATCTCTGCAGGGTGTGACCAGCACGAACTATCACAGAGAAATTAAATACAATTCCGGAGATTATAAACAAGATGTTATAGATCCTCAAAGTTCTAACTTCTGACTTTCTTGAATTAATTACTAAGTAAAAAACTTTCATTTTCAACTGCGTAAAAAAGAATATATAATATTGTCTAAACCTTGGTTGGATGGAAAAATATGTGAGTAAGCTTAAAGTTTTGTTGATGCTTGACTATTTATGCTTGAGAACATGAATACACAATAGAGATGTATACTGAACAATATGTCAAGATGAAGTCTAGCACAGGTTCGTCCAGATAAATGTTCTTATTTAAGTGCTTTCAAGGTACGTGCCATTCCAGCACAAAATATTAAGAAAAACATGTTTGTATTAAAACCAATAATGGTCAGTTTTATCCTGCAGAATTTCCCTCGGACCTCGGTCAATTAAAATTTTTTGTTTGGAAGTTATCGGAAGTAATAGTCAAAGTCAAAGGGCGGATCAAGGGTCAGGTCAAGGGTCAGGTCAAGGGTCAGGTCAAGGTTCAGGTCAAGGTTCAGGTCAAGGGTCAGTTCAAGGGTCAGGTTAAGGGTCAGGTCAAGGGTCAGGTCAAGGGTCAGTTCAAGGGTCAGTTCAAAGGTCAGGTCAAGGGTCAGGTCAAGGGTCAGGTCAAGGGTCAGGTCAAGGTTTTAGGTCAAGGGTCAGGTCAAGGTTCAGGTAGGTTGAAGTCAGGACAAATAAGTTTAAATGCATGCGTATAAGAGCCACACTTTATCGCACCCGTCAGATAAAATATTTGATGGGAAATCCATAATTTATATTTTCATTAAAATTTTGTTTGAGATGACCTGAAAGGTTTTGATGAATATCTGATAAATCTTGTAGGTTTTAACCAGGATTGCTGCTAGTATCAGGGTAGGACCCAGAGCAGACATCAGCTGAAGCAAGTAGCAACTATATCAGGGATGGGGTTTTTATCTTTTTTTTCGGTTTAAGCCCAAAAAGTTTATATATATTTAGAGGGATGAGTGCGATTCGATCTGAATTTTTAGTCCTCGTAAAACACAACAGAATATAAATTTAGTTTGAGCTGTAAAAGTTTTTATAGATTTTCAAGATTGAAAGGATTTAATTTATGTTGTTTTCCCAGCTCCCCCCTTCCCTCACACCTCTTCATATAGAAAACAACAAGGAAACGTGATGAAAACACTGTCTCCCAGATAATCTCCGACATCGGAGTATAGAAGACAAATCTACAAAGAAATATTTACTGAACTGCTCCGACATCGGAATATAGATGACAAATCTACAAAAAGATATTCACTGAACTGTTCCAAAATCGGAGTAAAGAAGACAAATCTGCAAAGAGATCACAGATGAACTGTTCCAAAATCGGAGTATAGAAGACAAATCTACAAAGAGATCACAGATGAACTGTTCCAAAATCGGAGTTATAGAAGAAAAATCTACAAAGACAGAACCACAGAAATTTTCCGATGTCGCAGTAAATGAGCTACACAACATGTGATCAAGTTTCGCTACAGTCTTTGCCACAAACTCTAATTTTCTCATCCATACATCTTTGCAATCCCTTTAATATTTCAAACTATGAATTCTGTTACATTAAATAGTCTAAGTTTGAAATATCAAAGGTTTACAGCATCAGGTTTCAAAGATTTACGTATTAGAAAATTTGAGTTTGTGACAAAGACTCAAATTCTTTCTTTTAAGGGGTACGTGAATAGAAAACTCAGCCATTTTTATTAAAAAAGATACTTGATCTCTCCTGAAATCCAAACTTTAGAATAGTGGATATCGAGATCAATGCTTGATCTCATATTTTTTTTAATCTCAAGATTAATTTAATCATTAGTTTGTATCCTTGAAAGTGTTTTAAATTCAACCAATCAGAGTGTTAAAAACAGAATGCAAACAGCCAATCAGAAGCCGAGAAATTTTTTAATTTTGCGCGCGCACTCCATGAGAGAACTGTCATTGGTTGCAATCCAGGCGGGAAATCCAAAAGAGAGGATTAAGCATAGATTAATCAAAGGCGTCGACAGTGGATAAAGAGATTTAGAAATCAGGATTATGGGTAACCAAATAATCCGATGCAAGAGTTGTCAGCTCCGGATTTTTTTCGGACCGGCGAGGTTTGTTATTATGTCAGGAGTGTACTTCCATAAAACTTGATTTGCTTCGTTGGCAATGATTGGGATTATTCAGAATGGTCTAAAACTTCCAAAAAAGTGTGTTTCAGACTTCTAACAAAGCTTAAAGGAATTGAGTCTTTGTCACAAAATCTGCTTTTCTAAACCCTATATCTTTGGATTCCAATGTCGTAGACCATGCTTTCTGTTAGATCAAATAATATAAGTTTGAATTATCAAAGATTTACGACATTGGGTTCTCAAGAAATAAAAGATTATAAATTCAGAGTTTGTGGCAAAGACTCAATTCCTTTATCAGGGATCACACCTCGTATTTAAGAGATAACCCCTGGGACGATTAGAAGAGAATTATCCATTGAAGTAATCTTAACATTATCTCTTTGTACACACTTTATTCGCCAATACTCCAAGGATTTCAACCATTTTAATTAAAAAAATATTTGTGAGATGGAAGAATATTTCTTCAATAGAAAATGTGTTATAAATCAAATGATTTTAATCAAAAATGGATATTTATCAATGGAATTCAGAATAATTAATTTTTAATAATTCAATTCAATTGTATTCCGATGGTTTTTTATGTTTAAACTCCATGTATTCCTGGTTGGAGTAGCTTGAAGGATGAATACTCCAACTCCGTGAACTTGACAGAGCAAACCTCCACCAAGTAAGAAAGGAACATAATGATAACCTAAACATTAAGATCAGAACTCGGAGAGAAAAAATATTGTTCTGTGTTCTTCAGTTCAATCTACGTAAAATTAATGTTTTTCGTGTGATTTTAGATGGATGTAAATTTTGAAGCAGAAATTAGGGAAAGAAAAGAAAAATGAAACCCAACTTCGTAGCTATTTGAAAGACAGGAATCAGAAATACCTCTAAAGGCTTTACCACCAATTGTGGAGTATAAATGTAATCCAATGTTCAGGACTTAAATACATTCTTTAATATAAATCCTTCAAAGTACCAAGATTTCCTTGAGAAAAGTGCCAAATTCAATAATCATAAAAATTAATATTTTTAGAAAAGTAAATGTCAAAAAGTAAATTTGTGATGTAATCTAAGAATCATTGTTCAACATTGACTGGTAAATGTTTAAAAAAAGATTTTTGCAAGGATAAACTTTTGATTTCAGATTTACCACCAAGAATTCTGGTTACAAAAACAACTTTGGACCCTGTGATCTAAATCCTATTAAAATTCTTGAAGGTTAATCCCCCCTCCCCACCCCGCCGCTAAGCCAGCTACACTTAGATATCACTGGTCCTGAGTCTATAAGAGTATAGGATTTAAATGTTTAGATTTTTTTTGATTTTTAATTTTCACAAACGAAAACAGAAAATTGGCATAAATTATAGAATACAATTTAATTATGACGAACAGAAAATTCATAGAAATGCATTATAGAGAGTAAAGTGTGAAGTGTGTGCACAGAGCCCAAATCTTAAAACAGTGTATCGTAGTGGAACCCAGTATCGGATACCCAGTGCACAGAGCCCAAATCTTAAAACAGAGTATCGTAATGGAACCCAGTATCGGATACCCAGTGCACAGAGCCCAAATCTTAAAACAGAGTATTGTAATGGAACCCAGTATCGGAAATCCAGTGCACAGAGCCCAAATCTTAAAACAGAGTATCGTAATGGAACCCAGTATCGGAAATCCAGTGCACAGAGCCCAAATCTTAAAACAGAGTATCGTAATGGAACCCAGTATCGGAAATCCAGTTTCAAGAATGGGATCTGACAGTTTTGTAGATAATAATATTTTGTCTAAGAAATAATATTTTATATGGTTTCTTTGCATTCCCATTTTGTTTTCTGATTTCTTAAATTAAAATCTACGTAAATGCAGTGACCCCAAAATGGTTTCTCGAGAGTTTCGTTCGACGATACTCTCTTAAATTTCCTGGCTCTGTGCATTACTGTACAGTTGTACATATTTGTCTAATTTACCTGTATTTATTATAACCTCTTTATCCTTGTTTAGATAAACAGTTATCCATATACTCAGTATACCTATACTAGCCAGGATATTAAAGGATATACCAATCTAAATTAGTATACCTATACTAGCCAGGATATTAAAGGATATACCAATCTAAAAATATATAGATTGAACTGTATCCATATACCTAGTATACCTATACTAGCCAAGATATTAAAGGATATACCGATCTAAAAATATATAGATTAAACTGTATCCATATACCCAGTATACCTATACTAGCCAGGATATTAAAGGATATACCAATCTAAAAATATGTAGATTAAACTGTATCCACATACCCAGTATACCTATACTAGCCAGGATATTAAAGGATATACCAATCTAAAAATATATAGATTAAACTGTATCCATATACTTAGTATACCTATACTAGCCAGGATATTAAAGGATATACCAATCTAAATATATATAGATTAAACTGTATCCATATACTTAGTATATCTATACTAGCCAGGATATTAAAGGATACACCAATCTAAAAATATATATAGATTAAACTGTATCCATATACCTAGTATACCTATACTAGCCAGGATATTAAAGGATATACCAATCTAAAAATATATAGATTAAACTGTATCCATATACCTAGTATACCTATACTAGCCAGGATATTAAAGGATATACCGATCTAAATATATATAGATTAAACTGTATCCATAAACTTAGTATATCTATACTAGCCAGGATATTAAAGGAAATACCAATCTAAAAATATACAGATTAAACTGTATCCAATTGTAAACCAGGGACTGAATTTAATTAATTTGCTGGATCACTGAACTGTCTACAGCCGGTTCAAATTTGAATCACCGATTTAAATCCTATCTAAATCTTTAACTTTGAATCAGTGGTTCAAATTTAAACCGGCAGTAGGTAGTCTATCGATGTAGATCACATTCATTAAATTTGGTCGACTTTGAAGTGACACAACGCCTTAGGCTTTAATTTTACCGCTCTAACTCGCTTTTGCTTTTCTGTAGCCCTTCACATGTACATTTTAGCACTAAGAATTTGTGGTTAGCTTTGGTTTTTAAGAAGTAATTGGCAAAACTCTCAAACATTTTTGCTTGAGAGCGTGAGACCTTTGAATCACAGTGGGATATTAAAGGAGTAAATAAATTAGAGAATAAATGACATTTTCCATGATAAGATATCGAATATTGAAGCTGATAATGTATTTAGAATTTTCTGGAATATCTTCAATGATTTTATATTTGTAGTATTTAAATTCTATTCAGTTTAAATAGAGTTGTACTTAGTTTTCTGTATAAATACAACTTAAGTTTGAATCTGTATTACATGTAAAATATTATATTTAAAACGCTTTTTTTCATTTAAAAAAAAATATTTATTTAGATATATATTTTTAGATAATAATACTTTGAAACGTTTTGTTAATTTCCTACAGCGGTATTTTTATTAGTAATAAAATATATAACTAAAATACATAGTAGTTTCTATATAATATCTTACAGTGACTGGTAGATAGTTGATATTGTAGAGGGTTTCTATATGATATCTTACAGTGACTGGTAAATAGTTGATATTGTATAGGGTTTCTATATGATATCTTACAGTGACTGGTAAATAGTTGATATTGTATAGGGTTTCTATAGGTATGTCTTCACACACAGTCCTATTCCTCCCAGGCCAACTGCCTTTCTAAAAATATAGAGACTGTAAGTTTCAAAATTTCTCAATTTCAAAATTTCTAAACTCTAATTTTCTGGTCCCTATATCATTGCAACCAGCTGTGGAAGACTTCTGATATAAATTCTGCAAACCAGATCAATTATTTAGGAAATATTCCCACAACCTCTATTTTTGGAGGTTTTCAAATATTTTCTCCTTAAACACTTAATTTTGGATGTTCTTGTTATTTTTCATAAATAAATGATGACTTACTTTCTTAATTACTTAATAATGTTTCAAAGATATAAGGATTAGAAATTTAGAGATTGAAGGGAGAGGGTTAAGTTCCTTTAAACAATATAGGTTGAAAGAAATTGAGTCTTTGTCACACACATAAATTTTCAAATTCTAATATGTATACAACCTTATTGTGTAAACCGTTTATATTTCAAACTTAGATTATTTGATCTCACAGGATTCATATAGTTTGCAAACTAATGATTAGAACATCAGAGTTTGTGGCAAAGACTCAATTCCCTTGTTAAGAACGATAGAAGCCCGTGCAACAACAGCAGATAAGGTAAGTATCATTTATATACGTTTTTTATATTTTCTACGACTGCATATAAAAATGTTCTCCAACTCTACAATAGAGAGTCTTTCTGAGCTGGGAAATAGATTGAACAAAATTTTATCCGTTCTTGCGGAAGGAAAACCCCTGACAATGCTTGTTCAAAATTTTAAAAATTTTCCAAACCATGACTGATAAATTTCTTTTTAGTTCCAATTTTTTTCACAGTTGAGTTCAAATATAAAGAGATATCGGAAGAATTTTCAAAATGTCGTATTCTTATCCTTTTGATAATGGAATGCTGCAGATATTTAGAGGTTATAATTAAATGACTGTATGAAGCTATTTAAAACTGTACCCGCATATTCATGGCTATTTATTTATTTGTACAATTACTGAGATTTATGTACGTATAATTAAAAAATTATCAAGACGACATTTCATAAATTCTTTCGATTCTCAAAATCTCTGGGTTGAACTATATTTCTAATGATGTTTACCTCACAATATTTAATCTGTCCTTGTTGAAGAACAGCATTAGCTTGTAATTCTTGACAACTGTAACAACAATCATCGTAGGCGGTCAACTGCAGGGATAAATAGATTCAATAAAGGGATAGTTTATTTTAGTTTTACTCAAATAATTTTAAATTTCAATTGTGGTAATAAAATTAAGAAATATTTAGAAAAAATTCTAAAAAAAATTTTAGTATACGGCGTCTCGAAAGAATGCTTTGTACAATTAAAAAAATTCGTCGTAAACGTCGAGCCGTTAGATACAGGGTGTCCCACGAAACATGACAGTTGATTAATAGTTATGAATGTCGTCTTCCAAAAATTGTATTAGAAATTAAAGGCTTTTTGCAGTTTATTTCATTAAAAAATCTTTTGCCTTAATATATTTTACTTTGAAATCAATTTTACTATAATATGATTCCAATATAATATTTATATTTTTGTCTCTCTTATCAAACAACTTAAACTATTCACCAACTATGTTTCCTGGGACAGCCTGTATGATTTTTTTAAACTCGAATTAAATCACTGACGTTTATTGTGGTTTTGTATTTTACATATTCTAAACACATAAAGCCATTATTTCTTTTCAAATTATATGAAACGTCAACTGCATTTACATTTTACGGGTCAGATTACGCTGACAGTCCCTTTAAAAGGTTTGATTTTAAAATTTCAAAAGTGAGTTACCTCATCTGAAACCCTGTCATAAATCTGATAGGTTTCTCCAGTACATATTGGAGAACATAGGCTACTTCCAGTACCATCCTTTCTAAACTCAAGTACATAATATTAAAGTGTACTCTAGTACATATTGGAGAACAAAGGCTACTTTCAGTACCATCCTTTCTAAACTCAAGTACATAATATTAAAGTTTACTTCAGTACATATTGGAGAACAGAAGCTACTTCCAGTACCATCCATCCTTAACTCAAGTACATAATATTAAAGTTTACTCCAGTACATATTGGAGAACATAGGCTACTCCCAGTACCATTCATCCTTAACTCAAGTACATAATATTAAAGTATACTCCAGTACATATTGGAGAACATAGGCTACTTCCATTACCATCCTTCCTTAACTCAAGTACATAATATTAAAGTTTACTCCAGTACATATTGGAGAACATAGGCTACTTCCAGTACCATCCATCCTAAACTCAAGTACATAATATTAAAGTTTACTCCAGTACATATTAGTGAACATGAGGCTACTTCCAGTACCGTCCTTTCTAAACTCAAGTACATAATATTAAAGCTTACTTCAGTACATAATAGTGAAGATGAGGCGACTTCCAGTGCTATTTCTTTTCTAAACTCAAGCGCATTATATTAAAGTGTACTCTAGTACATTTTGGAGAACAGAGGCTTCCTTCAGTACCATCCTTTCTAAACTCAAGTACATAATATTAAAGGGTACTAGAGTACGTATTGGAGAACAAAGATAAGTTACCTCTAGAAATATTCTTTCTAAACTCAAGTACATAATATTAAAGTGTACTAGAGTACGTAATGGAGAACATAGGCTGCCTCTAGTAATATTCTTTCTAAACTGAAGTACATTATGTAAAAGTGTACTCCTGTACATATTGGAGAACAGAGGCTACCTCCAGGACCATCCTTGCTAAACTCAAGTACATAATATTAAAGTGTACTTGAGTACGTAATGGAGAACATAGGCAACCTCTAGTAATATTCTTTCTAAACTGAAGTACATTATATTAAAGTGTACTTCAGTGCGTATTGGAGAACATAGGCTTTCTCTAGGAATATTCTTTTTTAACTCAAGTACATAATATTAAACTTTAATCCAGTACATATATTGGAGAACAGAGACTACCTCCAGGACCATCCTAAACTCAAGCACTATTATTAAAGGTACATATTTGAGCTTCCTCCAAAACTATGTTTTCTAAAGTCGACCAGATATTATTAAATGTTTCTAAGGCGTGTATGAATTATTTTATGTAAAATAATTTCTTTAGTTTATAAAGTTTTGAAGCTTCAACTAAAAGGATTGAAGTTTTCTTTGTTTGATTCTATCAAAGCTAGACATTAGAATAAAAGATAGAGAACACTATATAGACCAAAATGTGTCAGAAGAACCCCGACCAAATCCGTAGTAAGTAAATTTATCTTGTAAAGCATATTGTGTACAGGACACTATGTGCTGTACTGTACATTCATTGTATTTACTACTAAAAACCAGAGGCTTACGAGAGCATTTGTGTAGAGGGGGCAATTAGAAAAAAATTCTGGGCCCCCCCCCTTGACAACATTTTGCCCCCCCCCTTAAACCCCTTTTTTTGAAAAAATATTGATACCTTTTTAACTATGTAAAGTATTCGATCATACCAGCGATTAAGGAATAGTTCTCCTTACCATATGATTATACATGCTTTGCAGACGGGTACTCCATTTAAATAAGACAACAACCTATTTTGAATATTTCATATACAAATGGAGTATCCGTCTGCAAAGCATATATAATCATACACACACTTCCATAGAACAAGTATTAATAAATTATTTGTGTAATTTTCTTAAGAGGACTCATCAGACACTTCCTCTTTATACTGTGGTGTAAGCGTCAAGGGATGGAAACGTTTCTTTAAAAATATCTTTATTTTCATGGGATCGATGCATATTGTATTATAAATAATGATATCAAAGATATTTACACTGAAGGCAGTATTGATTTAAGCTTATTTAATGAAACGTTTTAGTTAAGGGCAAAAGTGAGATTTTAAAGTATTTCTTATATGGGCACGCGTAGGGGGGACGGGGGCTCAGTCCCCCTCCTTCATACGGCCCTGTAATACACCTGTTCTTGAGTTAAACTACAAATAAACCTTTTCTGGAGTTAAACAACTAATAAACCTGTTCTGGAGTTAAAATATAATAAACCTAAAGTTGAACTACAAATAAACCTGTTCTGGAGTGAAACAACTGATAAACCTGTTCTGGAATTAAACTAGAAATAAACCTGTTCTGGAGTTAAACTAGAAATAAACCTGTTCTAGAGTTAAACTAGAAATAAACCTGTTCTGGAGTTAAACTACAAATAAACCTGTTCTGGAATTAAACTACAAATAAACCTGTTCTGGAATTAAACTACAAATAAGCCTGCTGGAGTTAAACTACAAATAAACGTGCTCTGGAGTTAAACTACAAATAAACCTGTTATAGAGTTAAACTTCAAATAACCCTGTTCTGGAGTTAAACTATAATAAACCTGTTCTAAAGTTAAACTACAAATAAACCTGTTCTTTAGTTAAACTACTAATAAACCTGTTCTAGAGGTAAACTACAAATAAACCTGTTCTTTAGTTAAACTACTAATGAAACCTGTTCTAGAGTTAAACTACAAATAAACCTGTTCTTTGGTTAACCCTATCCCCGCTGGGGTACTTGAAAACCAGGATACGCTGGGGGGGGTCAATTTGACCCCCCCTCTAAATCCCATGTTTTATGTCCAAATATGACAAATAATATCATCAGAAAGAAATAGAATCATTAGAAAGCTCTTGTGCTCTACTTTTAGAATCTGCAAAAAAATTTGCAAATTTGCAAAAATTGAATTTTTTATCGCAAAATCCAGTTTTATAGTAAAAATGTTTGCAAACAAAAATTTGTCCAAAAAATGAAAAATTATACATTTTTGAAAAGCCCTTGACCATGCCATTTCAAATATGCAAAAATTTTTGCAAAATTTTAAATAACCTGATTTTTAATCAAGAAAAACTAAAAATGTGGAAATTTCCTTTGACAGGTTGTTTGCAAAAAATTTGCAATTTTTTTTTCGCAAAATTTGTGCAATCCGTTTCCTTATGTCATAGGCTTTCCAAAAAGCTAAATTTTATCAAAATCTGACAAGTGAAAGTGGGTCAAAACAAAGATTTAGTTTGTTACAGGCAAAAGCAGTCATTCAGGCAGTGTGCCTGAGGACTCAGGCAGTTAGTATTAAAGCCCGGTTTTAGGCCTAAAGGGAGGGCTTTGGGTATGTAAGAAAAGTCAGAAAATTTCAACAGCCTCAGACCAATACTTTTTGAGTTATGTAAAAAAAACTACAGGGGGGGGTCAAATTGACCCCCCCCCCCAGCGGGAATAGGGTTAAACAACTAATAAACCTGTTCTGGCGTTAAACTACAAATAAACCTGTTCTTTAGTTCAACTACTAATAAACCTGTTCTGAAGTTAAACTACTAATAAACCTGATAAAGAAAGAATTAAACTATACTGATAATATATAATATACAAACAAATAATGATATTCTTGAGTTAAACTACTAATAAACCTGTTCTTGAGTTGGACTACAGGTTGAATGTTAAGTTTCCCAGTGTGGTCTCCCAGGTCCTCCCAGTTTCCAATTTTCTAAATATTTTCATTCCATTTTCCCAGGAGAGAAAGATTAAAGATAGAGATAAACAGTAGAAGATGTTATAGAAATAGGAGATACAGGGTTACCCATAAAATATCAGACTTCAGAGACGACTGTACGGAACTGTTACTGTCTGCTCTTGTATCGATGATTCTCTGCAACTGCAAACTGTTTAAATTTAGAAAGGGAGGATAGGATTTTTTCTCCGTTTTTCTGTTTTGATCGGAGAGAAACTTGAAATTCGCTAGAATCATCCTTTTTAACGCGTTGCTTTCTGACATCTTTAACAGACAACGTCAATCACTATTACTGGTCTAAAAGTTATTATTGTATTTCATAATACCTGGAATTTTCCCCTGAAGAATTGATAGATGGCATATTTAGCAGGACTATTCCCAATGCAGTCCAGATGTATCCTTCCTGTATCTAGAGATAAACCACAGGGTGGATAAAGTAGTATATACCAAAGACTTTGCTATATACAGGGCATTCCAAAAAACAAGGGAACCTTGATACGAGTTTAAGATTTCACTATAAGAAATGTCAAATTTTCATCTAACAATATTTGTTATTAGAATTACAAGACAGACAGAGAGCCTGTTCTAGCCGCGGCGCTCGGCCCCTAGTCTGCCCCAGCCGCAGCGCTAAGTCTATAAAGTGTCTTAACCCAGCCTTAACCTAAAATATATACAAATCGTTCTCTTCATGTATTTCAAGGCGGCAAGCGCACGTAACTTTCTTGGGCAACTGTTGATCGATGATAAATTTCGTTTAACAAAATTTGATGAATAATGCTTCTAAAATGAATTTGGCTTATGGTACTCCAACAAATTTTTTTAGACTTTTTAGAGTATATCTTTGATTTTTAAAAGTTTAAGAAAGAGTAACGACGACAAAGGGTGTTTCTAAACCAACTCGTACGTTTTTTTGAGTTTTTAAAATATGGTTTAACTTTTCTATATCAGGGTTCGATTGCATGGGTAGGAATTCGATTAAACAAAAGAATGTGTTTTTTGTAAAAAAAAAAATTTTTTTAAGTACGTTGTTTTTGTTAAACAAAATATTGATTTAGGAAGAATAAACTTGATACTTTTATGAAAATAATAATACAGAATAAATAATTTCTTATTTAAAAGGGAATTCTGATTTTCTAATCTCAATATCTCTGCGACTGACCTTGAGTTGTTTCCTCCCAGAGTTTGAGTTCACTGTTCACCCTCATTATATAATTTTTAAAGAAAAGATCCCCCTGGTAACTTCTATACAGGCAATCCCTAATTTAAAATAGGTTCATGTCAAATTCATGCATAATTATATTTATAATAAAACAAGACATTCATATATATATATTTCCTATAGCCGGCCAAACGGCTAGACCGAATGGGCTGAAACTTTTTGTGACACTCATGGGTGGCGGGGGGTGTTACATGCTTAAAAAAACGAAAACTATTTTTTCTCAACATTTTTTTTAATTTTCCACGGGCATCGTCAGGCCCTTCTGCTAGTATTTATTTTACGAAAAATCACATTTGTTATATACTTTAAAAACTTCAATTCACAAATATTATTATATAAACGATGAGAACATTGCTTAAAGGGAGTGTTCGCGAAAATGAAAGGGGGTATAGGCTTAATGCGATAAAAAAGCGCTTTTGATCGCTACTAATCTTACTTCTATCTGTTGCGTCTATAAGGAGAACAAATTGTTAAAGTCGTCTCATACCGAATAACTTAGCGCCCATACAAATTTAGAAAATTGCAACATACAACTTAGACCGTGAAAAACCAATTTAATTTCAAACAAATCATTCAGATATTACAACCTATAGTCATCGATTATCTTTCTCCACATTTGTATATAGTTTATATTTTATAATATTTTTTAATTAATTTGTTTTGAATTTGATTATTTCTCTTGTTGCTTGTGCAACTATCTAAGAATGCCGCGCACCACTCACATTTTTCGAAATCCGTTAAAACGTTTTCTAAAAAATAAAATTAATTAAAAATATAAACTATATACAAATGTGGCGAAAGATAATCGATGACTATAGGTTATAATATCTGAATGATTTGTTAGAAATTAAATTGATTTTTTATGGTCTAAGTTGTATGTTGCAATTCTCTCAATTTGTATGGGCGCTAAGTTATTCGGTATGAGACTTTTTAACAATTTTCTCCTTATAGACGCAACAGATAGAAGTAAAATTAGTGGCGATCAAAAGCGCTTTTTATCACATTAATCCTTTCATTTTTCGCGAAAACTCCCTTTAAACATAATTGTATCAATCTATTTAAGTTAAAAAACTGCTTAAAACGTATTGTTCATATAGATGGGCCGGGTGGGGGGAACCCCTACGGTACTTCTATAAATTTGGCTTGTCTGTCTGTTTGTTTGTATCCAATAAACGTCAAAACGGCTGAACCGATCGGGCCAAAATTTTTGTGGGACAACTAGGGACCCCAGGGAAGGTTTATGAATGATCAAAATTTCAAATATTTGTCTCCATCAAAATTCGATCTTCATATATAAATTTGGCTTGTCTGTCTGGGTGTCTGTTTGTTTGTTTGTCTGTCTGTTTGTTTGTATCCAATAAACGTCAAAACGGCTGAACCGATCGGGCCCAAATTTTTTGTGGGACATCACGTGACTACAGGGAAGGTTTATGAATGATAAAAAAAATGTGTTGTAAAGGTTTTTAATTTTGTAAAAAAAATTAAATTCTTAAAAATCCGCGAATATTTTTTAAAAAATCCGCAACATTTTTTTCTTCTTTGTTTTTAAATGTATACCAAAAGAACATGTACACCGTTTAAATAGAAGATGGGCGCGAAGCGCCCTAAAAGCCTTTGAAAGAAGGGCGCGAAGTGCCTTGAATTTCTAGTGCTTGTAAATTACACAATTTGTAATTTTCTAAAAAATAGTACTTGTCCAATTCGCAGGAGGAAAAGAATGATTCGATTGCTTCACTAAACAGTACTGCAGCATTCATCACATTTTCGATCTTTAATAAATTCATTAATTGATTTATGTAACAGCAAACAATCTTTTTTTATTTTTTATGATAAGGGATCGACCGTATGTGATGAATTGGAGAGTATGCTGAACTACTTACCGCCGGTTCAAATCTTAAATCACCAATTCAAATCCTCATAATTGCTATGTTTACATCGGTGATTCAAATTTGAACCGGAAGTAGGTGGTTTAGCGACCTAGCTCAATATCATTATCTTCGGTCCAAGATGGTGTATAGTGCAGGGGCGTATGAATATATTTTTCAGTGAGTCATGTCTCGATCAACAAATTTTTAAGAAAAATAAACTTTAAAGTCTCCACTTTTTTGATTTTTTAATTTCTTAATTTTTCTTTTTTAAGAGAAGAGTTTAATTGAAAAAACGGAGACAATCCCTTTATTGGATCTGAAAACATACCTTTGTATCAATAGCAAACTGTTCATCTACTTGCGCCAGATCACAGTCCGCTGATTCATAGAGATTATATTACTTTAATTAATCAGATTATATAGACGCTGGCGCTACTGGGACATTTGTAGGGGAGGGCGATCAATTCTTTTGTAAATTATATATTACAAGGCGCGCCATCACCCTTAACGAAAAAATCAAGAATGCCATCTTACTAAATTTCCGGGGGTTTTTTCATATCTTTTTCACTAATTGTTTCCCCATAAATTTTCGTTTTAAGAGTTTCTATAACGTGAGGTGTCCATTGCCCAATCAATTAATTTGTTACAAAATGGGGCACTGTGAAGTCCAGAGGCGTATTCACGGGGGGGAGGGCTATTGGGGCTCAGCCCCCCCCCAGGACCAGTGAAACCTATTGATTTCAGGGGGTTTTCATGCCCCAACGGGTGCTGAGCACCTCCCTGGAGAGAAAACAAAATTAAGCTCCCCCCTGGACAAATTCCTGAATACGCCCCTGCTGTGGACCCAGTAGGTATGAAAGCGTTTTTATCAAAATAAATATCTATATGTATTGTATATAGATATAAATTGGCTACATTATTGCCTAAATTAACCATAATATGTCTTATCAAAATCAAAAATAAATACAATGGTTTTGTCAAGTAGCTTATTTGCACCATTCATTAAACATCACAGAAATATCAGAGGCGTTTGTCGAAGAATAGAATGCCAAATATTAGAGTTGTGTGTTGAAGAAAAGATCACAAATATCAGAGGTGTGTGTCGAAGAAAAGAGTGCTTAATATCAGAGGTGTGTGTCGAAGAAAAGAGTGCCAAATATCAGATGTGTGTGTCGAAGAAAAGATGCCAAATATTAGAGTTGTGTGTTGAAGAAAATAATGTTAAATAGCACAGGTATGTGTCGAAGTAAAGAGTGCTAAATTTCAGAGGTGTGTGTCGAAGAAAAGAGTGCCAAATATCAAAGGTGGGTGTCGAAGAAAAGAGGGCCAAATATCAGAGGTGTGTGTCGAAGAAAAGAATGCCAAATATCAGAGGTGTGTGTCGAAGAAAAGAATGCCAAATATCAGAGGTGTGTGTTAAAGAAAAGAATGCCAAATATCAGAGGTGTGTGTCGAAGAAAAGAATGCCAAATATCAGAGGTGTGTGTCAAAGAAAAGAATGCCAAATATCAGAGGTGTGTGTCGAAGAAAAGAATGCCAAATATCAGAGGTGTGTGTCGAAGAAAAGAGTGCCAAATATCAAAGGTGTGTGTCGAAGAAAAGAGTGCCAAATATCAGAGGTGTGTGTCGAAGAAAAGAGTGCCAAATATCAGAGGTGTGTGTCGAAGAAATGCCAAATATCAGAGGTGTGTGTCGAAGAAAAGAGTGCCAAATATCAAAGGTGGGTGTCAAAAGAAAAGAGTGCCAAATATCAAAGGTGTGTGTGGAAGAATGCCTTAAAAACCTGTGGACCAGGGTCACGTCAATTTGAACTCGAACCGGACCAACCCTTTGTACCGGCCTTTGTGACTCGTGGCTTGTACCGACCCGACCCTATCCTATTTCGGCTCGGTTTCAACTTTGATGGCAGGCCAGAATTTTTGCGTTAACCGGCCTATCGGCTATCATTGGCCTATTTGACATACCCCACTAGCTTAGCATCGTGTGTGGAGGGGGGGGGGGGGTATATCGTACATCCATGATTTTTCTCAGACTTTAGTTGATAATAAAATCAATAGGGCATGGTGGCCGCATGTGGGTTTCTTCCAATATCCCAGCAATTTAACGGGAATGGTTGTAGATGGTCATAAAGATATTAAAAGAATTGAGAATTGTGCCCGGAATTGGTAGCGGCAAATATCTAGATGTTTTCTATGTCTTTTATTAAAAAACAGTCTTTTGCAGTTGAATAACAAGAGTTTTAGTTTTATAAAGTTAAACACAAAAGATATACCTAGATCAAGGTACTAATGCAAGGAAAGTTATTTCACAGGTGTACGCATTTTTTGTACTGCAGTGTACTGTATTTGGGCGGAAAAGTAAACACAAGACGGATGTCACAACCTCACATGGAAGCCATTTTCACAAAAATAATCTATGAAACATTCTGGTCTATAGGCTTTTATAAGGCTTTTACCCTCCTCGGATACTAAACGAACACTGATGCATATTTTCTTTTTTACAAAGCCCGCCCAGAGAGAACTGGTTTTAATATGTACACAGAGTATACGCGACCGCAATTAACTTTCCTTGCATTTGTGCCTTGAACTAGATCATCTATATTTGTAGTACTAGTACTTAAAGATTTTAAACGCGAGTTATTGGTTTTTCATTTAGTGCTTTAAGCAAGAGTTGTTCGTAGCTCTTTTGGAGTTTATAAACAAGAGTTATTGGGAGTTCGTTCTGAGTTTGTAAATGAAAGTTATTGGTACCTCGTCTAGAGTTTTAAATGTGAGTTATTGGTAGATTTTTTAATAATTTATTAACCGATTGAAGTCGTAGATATTCTTGAGTTTATTCCTAAGAACGTAAGAACTCTTCTAAAATTTTTTTTAAATGGTTATGGGAGTTCTTTCAGAGTTTAATAGCGGGAATTATTTCTTAAAATTATTTTCGCGGATTTGAAATAAAATGAAAATATCCATTGCTTAAAAAACTATAAATCCGCGAAAACATATCAAAGATGAAAGTATCATAAAACTTTTAATTATCAAATTATTTCTCTCCTAAGTTTGCTGAAGTACTGCAGCAAGAAACGGATTTCCAAATCTTTCTGAAAATATTTCTCAACTTTCAGTGATTGTTCTTAATTACATTTCATGTTATTGTTTTTCAGATTGCAAATGGTAATTCTTTTCACTGCCTTGCTGGATTTTTTTCTGCTGCATTCGCTAAATTCCCCATTTTTTAGTTTTCTGCGAATCATGTTATTTTAGTAAAATTCTAGGTAAAGCTTTTCAGTTTTCGTGGTCTTAAATTTAAACATGTAGAATTTAGAATTAATGAACTAAATGAATTGAGTTGTTGCCACAAACTCAAATCTTCTGATCCCAATATCTTTGCAACCTGATGGCGTAAACCTTTGTTATTCCAAACTTAAACTATTTGAACTAACATAATTCATACTTTGAAATAAATAATATCCTACGACATTGGATTGTACAGATAAAGGGATTAGAAAAATCAGAGTTTGTGGCAAAAATCCCATTGTAGAAATTATTAATTTATTACAATTTAATCAAATATTATAATTATTTGATCTATGGTCTAGTGATTTTGTAATTAAAAATTAAACTAATTAATATTTTTGTAAAATGAGAAAATTTCATTAAAACCTAAAATTAACGAAAGGGACTATAGTTGTAATTTTAATTGACTTATTCACAACGGCACACTTTCAGAAAAAAAAACATGGATATCTAATTCATACAGAAAAACTTTTATGGGACTCGTTTTGAATGTTATATTATTTCACATTATGTCACTTGAAATTAAATTTACACTCCCTTTAATTTTACCTCAACCAAGGATTACTGTTGTTCTGTGGAGTCTCAAGAATACTAAAATATAATTAAGTTTATGCAACAAATTCAAGTTTTCTTATCCCTATATCTTTGTAAACCTTTGATATTTCAAACTTAGATATAGATTATTTGATCTTACAGAATTCATAGTTTAGAATATCTAAAGTCTACTACATTGGGATGCAAAGATATAGGGATTAAAAAATCTGAGTTTGTGAAAATAAACTAAGGTATATAACTTTTTAATTGTTAATCCATTCAATTTAAAATTCGGATCTTATGAAGTTTACTAGGTTAATTTACTTATAATTTACGTATGGATGGTTTAAGAAAGTATTCCATGAAAGCTTTGTATGTTTATCAAACAAACAAAAAATTTCCCTCGGGTAGTGTAGAAGGAGAGGATAGCAAATATACGGATCAGCGTTTATACGGCGTAAGTACTAATTTCAACTATCACTTGAAATTACAGTTACAGTCCCTTAAATGTAGATCAGCGCTATCGCACACAAAAGTTCCGACCCCTGAGTCCTAATTTAATGAATTTGAGCTGCGTCTCAAATCCCCCAAAAACCGGTTTCAATTGAGAGCCGGCTTAAATATTTAAAAACATTTAATACGATTTTAAGTGGAACCAACTATGTTAGAGCCGCGGCTCAAATTCTTTAAATTCGACCTCTGGTTTAATAATGGGAAGAATTAAAATCATTTTTAATTTAAAGTCCCCCCCCCCTCTTTCTTTCACGATTATAAAATATTCATTTCCCTAAAGAGAATAAATAAATATTAAGTTCAATTTATTCTGAAAAATTCTCTTTGAATTTAACCTTGAAACTAGATTTTTTAGATGGTTTCGAATAGATTCTTCAGCCATCTTAGAGTTTTCAGGGACTATGGTGATGGAACCCTAAAATAAACATTGATGGAAAAAATTTTCTTAAAATTTTGTTTCGACAAACGAAACTGAATTTTTGCTCAAAACTTTTTTTTAATTCATATTTCTTTGCAACCCGATGCTGCATACCTTAAGTGTTTTAAATTAAAAATTCTGTTGGATCAAATATTTAATATATTAAAGGTTTACACCATCAGGTTGTAAATATATAACAATTAGAAAAGTTGAGTATGTAGTGAAGACTCGATTCCTGTCATAGACAGGGGAAATATTTGTCTGATGTTACAATTACCGCGTATACAATAACCTATTCTGAATATTTCTTATACAAATGGAGTACCCGTCTGCAAAGCATGTATAATCCTATGGTAGGACGAACCGTGTCAGTTATATCTCCCTTCTATTCCTTACTCCCTGGTCATAGACGTTAAAACAGGACTGATTATAAAATTATTAATTATGCAGGTTCCATCAATCAGAGAAGCCCCAATAAATCTGGACTGAAGAACCGATGACAGATCGCAAAAGTACAAATCAGCTGTTTTGTACAGATCTAACCTTAAAATTTCTTTAAATTAGAATTGCATTGTTTTTGTATCATTAAATTAGAAACTTTAATTATGCTCAAGCATTTAATTCGTTTGTACCTCTAAAAAATCAGATACATTGTATACTCCTAGATCGTCAGATATATCCCAGGTATCTGTAGCGATCATCTGCAATCTTCTTGGTTGTGATCCACTCCTCTTCAGATCTTGCAGCACACGGAGAAAATCTCTTAACATTTTGTGAATTATTTGTACGATCTCACTCTTCAAAGGACGACCTTTTGTTTGGAAACCAGCGCTCAGCGTAAGCGATTAAACTTAGGTAAGAGGGTTAAAGGGAATGTAAGCGTAATTTCAAGTGATCCACCATGCAAAGGTAAACATGTCCAATTCACAACATTAATCTTTGAAAGCTTTGACTGATCAAGTATGAATTTAATATCAATGTTTATAATTTTGAAAACGGATTATTTTTAAGCGTGGTTTCTCTACAAAATTGACTTGCGCATATATTTTTACTGAAGGAAAACAAAGGAATAATCAGAATTAAACACTTTTAACCTAGAAAATGACAATATCTTCCACATTATTGATATAAAAAGGTTTGAAGAGCACCGTTGAAAACCTGAAATTACGCCTAGTCCCTTTAATGCCTTCTATCGGTCTCTATCAGGAAGAAATGAAGAAGTGACCAAAGTCCTCGAATACAAAATTTTGCTCCCAAAATTATCAAGAAATATTTTCTAGCTATTCTTTAATACTCATGGATAAAACTTATTGGGTTGCTTCGGTACAAGGCACCGATTCCACTGATACTTCATCGTAAAGTAGAGAACAGCTAATCTTAATATTTTAAATTTTAAACTGTTTGAATTTGTGTTTTTTTTTTCTTTGTTAAAAACTTACATCTTGGATTCAGCTTTGATTGCAACAACAAATGCATCAACTTTGGACTGATATAAACTTTCTAAACTTATCTGCTGGATAGATGAATAAAAACTTTAATTTTGCGGGAAAACTTTTGCAATAATACCACCTACACTCCTTGCAAACAATTCATTATTCTATTAAAGTTTTAGGTTTTCTTTGATTGTGTTTCGTGTAGAATGAATGGGCCAATATAGCAGTGCAGAGGCTCAGGTTGGTTTCATGTAGCAGGATTAAATATGCTCAAGCTAAAAATAAAATTTAGACCAAACAAACATTTTATGGTGTGATCACAACAAATATACGAATAACTTTGTGCAGGCTTTCCTTGGTCTCTTAAAAAAACAGGTGGCCCCAAATAAAGTTAATAAATCAAATTTTTAGTTTGTTAAAATGTCTACCAAAAGTACTGTTTTAAAAGAGTTAATCTTTTTCACATTAACCCTGGGATAAAAAATAATCTGAACACTCTCCTAAATTTTACAAATAACGAGAAGTATTTAAACTACAAGGGCTAGGGAGTTAGGAACACTAGAGTCTGAGTCGATTAATAAATGTCTTTTCAATGTGCATTGTGCACAAATATAACCAGAAAAACCCGCAAAATAAACTTGAATCCCCTTGGTGATGGAAATTAATCCCTGTTATTTATGCTCAACCGGGTATAGACTTAATTAAACAGGAGTATACCTTTTCTCTTTCATTCTTTGTGACTACTCTATTTAAGCTTAGGTGTGAAGAATAAATAAGATTTAAAAGTTTCCTTGTTAATATGATTCACAAGTGCTTCAAACTCAGTTGATAGATTGGGATCCGAGCTAATGGACGGTCGACTACCATCAGATATATGGGGTCGACCATCATCTGATATAGGGGGTCGACCACCATCAGATATAGGGGGTAAATCATCTCCTGATATAGGGGGTAGACCATCATCTGACAAAGAGGGTTCACTACCATCAAATACAGGGGTTTGACTTTCATCAAGGGAGGATCTTTTTACTCTGCTGAGAGACTTGACTGAGCAGGCGCACTGGTTTGAAAACCCAGAAAGAACTGGAAACCTGAATAAGGAAGAACAAGTTTTCTATAAATATATGTTTTCAAAATTTCGTGACCAATGCAATGAACTAAATTTTTCTTGCCTGACTATATCGCAGATAGAGAAGTTTTCTGTGTTTCCATTGTATTCAATCTCCTTCTCCAACGAGGCAGCTAAACTATCACTATTACTATCCTTCACAGTTCCGATGACCTAGCAGTAGCAACAATATTATATTTTTATTCATGTTTCCATCTCAGGGGACTGTCGACACATTATCAAGTGACCGTCAATTTATGTTACATGACCGATTTACAACGGTACCCTATTGCCCATTATCTGATAAATAGTAAAATGTATATCTTTAAAATTCCATCCTTTCCTCTGGTACATAAACCCACGAGTTACTTTTACAGAGAATTGTAGTTGAACAAAATATTCAAGGAAAACTCCATTAATTTTCCTCAGACGAAGGTTCTAAGGTTTCTGTAATAAATGGAACCTGCCAATCTTTAACTGTGAGATCACTTGAAACAACGTTTTCAGTTTCTCTAAGAAGATAAATAAGAAATGTCAAACGTCCATGTATTGGACCAGATTAAATCCAATCAAATTGAGAAATGTCTATGTTTGGACCAGATTAAATCCAATCAAATTAAGAAATGTCTATGTTAGGACCAGATTAAATCCAATCAAATTAAGAAATGTCTATGTTTGGACCAGATTAAATCTAATCAAATTAAGAAGTGTCCATGTTTGGACCAGATTAAATCCAATCAAATTAAGAAATGTCCATGTTTGGACCAGATTAAATCCAATCAAATTAAAAAATGTCTATATTTGGACCAGATTAAATCCAATCAAATTAAAAAATGTCTATGTTTGGACCAGATTTAATACAATAAAATTAAGAAATGTCTATGTTTGAACCAGATTTAATCCAATCAAATTATGAAATGTCTATGTTTGGACCAGATTAAATCCAATCAAATTATGAAATGTCTATGTTTGGACCAGATTAAATCCAATCAAATTATGAATTGTCCATGTTTGAACCAGATTAAATCCAACCAAATTATGAAATGTCTATGTTTGAACCAGATTAAATCCAATCAAATTATGAAATGTCCATGTTTGAACCAGATTTAATCCAATCAAATTATGAAATGTCTATGTTTGGACCAGATTAAATCCAATCGATCAAATTATGAATTGTCCATGTTTGAACCAGATTAAATCCAATCAAATTATGAAATGTCTATGTTTGGACCAGATTAAATCCAATCAAATTATGAATTGTCCATGTTTGAACCAGATTTAATCCAATCAAATTATGAAATGTCCATGTTTGAACCAGATTAAATCCAATCAAATTATGAAATGTCTATGTTTGGACCAGATTAAATCCAATCAAATTATGAATTGTCCATGTTTGAACCAGATTAAATCCAACCAAATTATGAAATGTCTATGTTTGAACTAGATTTAATCCAATCAAATTATGAAATGTCCATGTTTGAACCAGATTAAATCCAATCAAATTAAGAAATGTCTATGTTTGGACCAGATTAAATCCAATCAAATATGGAAATGTCAATATTTGGACCAGATTAAATCCAATCAAATTAAGAAGTGTCCATGTTTGGACCAGATTAAATCCAGTCAAATCATAATGCGGGGATTTTCTAACTGCTTCCAAGTTTTAGATTGGAGTTTAATAAACATTGGATTTACAGCCTGGACCTTTTCTATTGCTATTATTTTTTAACTCAGTTTCGACCTGATTTGAGCCAAAAATACAAATTTTAAATCTCTATTTCTTTGCAACCAGATAATGTAACCTTTGAATTTTAAAACTTAGATTATTTGAATTAACAGAAATCATAGTTTGAAATATATAAGATCAACAACATTGGGTTGAAACGATAAAGGGGTTATAACATCAGAGTTTGTTGCAAGAACTCAGTTCCTTTGATCCGGATACCGAAGCTAGGGTTTTAATGCCTTAATGTGACTGATATTGATGTTTACACCTTAAATGATGCTAGATCAAAGTGTTGAATAATATCATAGATTGCTCGAGCTTGAATCTCATCAGACCAGACTGTTCGAGCAAACATTAAAATTGAAAAATTGAAAATTGAAAAATTGAAAATTGAAAAATTGGAAAATTGAAAATTGAAAAATTGAAAATTGAAAAATTAAAAATTGAAAAATTCGAATTACCGTTGCTAAAGGCTGGGTGACACTGCTATATGAAGCTCCTACGACTCCAATAATAACATTGTCTTCACCTTTTCATTTTCCAAAAATTATATAATTTTAATAAACATCGGAATAAAGCCAATAAAGTTAGTTTTTGTTAATAAATAAATAAAATCCTTCGTTAAATAAAATCCTTCGTTAAATAAAATCCTTCGTTCGACTGATCCATAAAATGCATATGACCATTAACGTTTTTGTTTCATTCGCTAGTTTTAAAAAAAACTAAAGTTTTCATCTATTCCCCACGGTTTTACTCGTTTCATTCACGAGAATTTTTGTTTGTTTTGAAATATTCCGTTCGTTGCCCATCTCTAGGGAACAGTCCCTTTAAAATATTGGTTACCTGAGGCTTCTACTTTAGTTTTAGCGTCTAGAATAGCCCTGTTTTAAACAATAAAAATAATTGTCTACAGTTGAGGATTTAACATTCAGTATATATATTTCTCCCATTCAGATTCAAGAATAGGAAACGGATTTATTTTAAATAGAATTCCTAATATTTAAAATATTCCCAGACCCTCGACATAAGCCCAGAGATTTAAACTATTCTATTCTTATGAGTTTTTATGTTTTATTGTTAGAAAATGTATTTATGAGAAATTAGCATGAAATTAATAAAAATTTCTCGGAGTGAGTCTTTGCACATACTCAAATTTTCTAATCTCCATTTATTTGAAATATTACGTTGTAAACCTTTGATATTTTCAAATTAGATTATTTAATATAACAAAATTCATGGTTTGAAATTTCTAAGACCTACGACAATGGGTTAAAAAGATTAGAATGGATTAGAAAATTAGTTTTTGTGACAAAACTCTTCTCTTTATTTATTATAATTATTATAAGTTCCCGTGCTGCATGTGGAGTTAAGACTGTTTATTTATAAGTTGTATCTTCCGTTGAAAAGTTGTGACATGAGGTTAAATATATAAAAGGTTTAAAGTTTATGTTTATTGCTGTCTCCTAACAGTATGCTCTGCCAGATTGTCAGAGCAAGTATCATAAATATACGTTTCAAGGAACACTCGCCTATCCTCTAAACTAAACAAAATATAATATTTTCTTTTATGTTTTTTAAGAAACTTTCTATTTAAAAAAGGGACATTCCTGATTCACAAAGGAACCCTTCAAACCTTTGACTGATCATCGAGGACAGTTATCTTCGTTTGTTGGTCTCTTAAATGTTAAATGACGCGACTGAAGATACACTTGTTTCCCGAATATTCAGAATATTCTGTTTTCAAAAATTCGAATGTGAATATTTATGTTCTATACCATCTAAAAAGTTAATAGTAATTTTCGTAAATATTAAACGCTCTTGCAACGTTCAACAATAACAAGCGTGTCTATAAATAATAAGGAAAAGTCTGTCAACGAGGTTTTCAAAAATTCAAATGTGAATCATCATTGATCAGTTAAAGATTGTAAATCTGTGAAGCCCCTCTTGAAATAACAGTCCCTCAATAAAGGAAATAAAATAAAATTAAATTATAACATCCATGGTAACAATAATCAAGGTCACTGAATGCAGAATGTATTGGAAGATATAGATGCTACATTACTATTTGGCATATTGAGTTTAAAAACTCTAATGCTTGGCTTCAAATAAGTTATATTTAAATCAATAGATTAATGTATATAAAGCATGAAAAACCTGTTTATTTTGTTGACTGCCCAAACGAACGCCTCCATGCGCTGAAATCCATTGTAGTTCTTAACACAAACCAGCTGATCGCAGGCAGGTCCGTGGGAAACCGGAAATAGCGCAATAAGAGTAACGCGTGGGCGTGGATCCCTATCCGGTCGAATAGAACTGAAAAAAATGTACACTTTGTCTTTTTCAAAACTCAATTTTACAATCCCTATATCATTGAAACCTATTTGTGAAAACCTTTGATATTTCAAACTTAGATTATTTGATCTAACAGAATTCATAGTTTGAAATATCTAAGGCCTGTGTCATTGGGTTGCAAACATATAGGGATTAGAAAATCAGAGATTGTGTCAAAGACTCAATTCCTTTACTTTTAACGATTCTGCTAATTGTAATTCAATTATGAAAATTTTACAAAGCTTCTAATTGAGTAATAACTTAGTATTTAAGGTTTTTTTTGATCAATTAATTAATCCCTGAATAGATTTTTCTTTGTAGCCTTAATTATGCCCTCAGAGATCTGTCAGATTACAATGCCTGCTTTACAACGGTACCCTTGAAAACCTTTATCCAATAATATTGAAGATAACGTCGTTTTCCTAGGCTTAACAGTTTTTAATTCTAATAATTCCTGCTTTCCTGCAGTAGAAGAGAGCAGGTCAATTTTGTAGAGAAACCACAATTTTAAAAAACTGTTTTCAAAATTAGAAACATTTAAATCCAATTCACAGTTGACCACAAAAAGCTTTGAAGGGTACTGTTGTGAATCAGACCAGTATAAAATTAGAAGAGAGTAATTAAAACAGGAAAATGTTCGGCCGGCGTTATTACCACAAACCCCTCCTTTTTTCCAATACTTCCGTGAATACTGAAAATTCAATTATCATTTAGTATAATTTTACTTTATTTAGTTCCGATTCATGTCATTTTAATTAATTGTCAAAATTAGTTTTGGAAAAGAATTCTGTTTTATTCCAATCAACATTTCATGTTTGAACTGCATTCCATATTTTTATTTAATCTAATTTATTAAACCTCATTGAATGCTACAGTTTGCATATGTTGGGATTAATTTTCATTTTTAAATGCAATGTATTACATAAAAAAATCATAAAGCTGCAAATTCCAAAAATGGTTAGTTATCACAGAATATAGCTAGGGCAGTTTATAAAATTTAAGTTGGATCGGCATGCATGGCCTGCATGCCTTAAAAGGAAACAAATTCCGTCAATTTCCTGCCTTGAAAGAAAACAAATTCCGCCAATTTCCTGCCTTTCAAAGCATGCATGGCCTGCATGCCTTGAAAGGAAACAAATTCCGTCAATTTCCAGCTATATCTCTGCTATTTAAAAAGAACCCTCTGTTAAAACTTATATATTTCAGATGAAAAATCAAGGATTTACACAGATTTTTTTTAGAACCTTTTGAATGGCGATTCACTTGAAGTAATGTCAACAATCTCTTTTAAAATATTTATTTATATACCTTCTATATAGAATCAGAGGGTTCCCGGGCCCAGTGTCCATTTTGCAGGTTCTCTCCAGATTCTCAACAGCTGGTATCTGCATACATTATGAATTTTGCATATGCAAAATAAAGTATGCAAATCTTGGAAAAATTAAAAAATACTAGTGTTATAATAAGACCAATGTACAGGGTGAATTTTAATCGTCAATTTTTTTAAATGTTCACCAAAGAAAAACAAGGTACAACAAAAATATAATTTTGATATTATTAACTCGTTATTACATGACATTTGATACAGACATTATTTATCTCCAGCATTGTTTATATTTCTCTGCTACAGGAGGCTCTTAAACAACTTCAAAACTTCGAACCCGATATTTGGACAATTTGACTTTTTTACATCACATGGAGGACGAATTTAATATTTTAAAAGCTGGAATCGTATTCGCAAGATCTGAGCTGAGCTGAAAACTTTAGAATGGTTTAAGAAATAAATTCATAATTTCATAAATATCCAGATTAAATATTGCTTGTTCTCCACATGAATTTAAACTCCAGTTTAATTATTCGACGGGATATCTGGATATTTCATTCTAAAGTTTTCAGCTCTGGTAACTTTAGAATGGGATACCTTTAATCCCAAGTGCTTAATCCGAATATCCAATGTGGACACTTTTAATTTCTTCCTTAATCCACTCTATTTTGGATATAGTAGAGAAAAATAAAAAAACCGGGGTTTAAGAATTAGAAAGCCCCTCCCGTTTCTGTACATTAATCTTAAATGGCGTGCAAAATGTCAAATTTCCCGGCTTCAGATACGCGACTCTGATTGGTTGAATTTTATACACTTTTCAGGATTAAGTTCAAGATTAGGTTAGTCTCGCGCGAGATTAAGAAAAAGAGAGGATCAAGCATTGATCACGATACCCACCATTCTATAGTTCCCAACTCTGCTCAGATAGCTAGGGTCCTTTAAAGTTATTAAAAGTTTACAACTGGTCAGAAACCATAATTAAAAATTTTTTTTAACAATTATTTTATTGAGAAAACGGAGAGAAATCCCCGAAAAATGTTGTATTTTTAACACTTTTTGACCTATTTGAGGGAGACCTGTAATTGTTGCTTCGGGAATTATCAAATGTCAGACAGTAAGTAAGAAATCGGGAGATTTTCTATTTAATTTAGAGATTTTTTATCCAATTTAGCATAAATGAAAAAAATCAACTCTTAAAAATGACCCAGTACAGTAGATTTTATGCAGACTTAATTCAATTCACATGCATCACATGCACTATTGTTCAGTCAGAAATTCTGATATGACAAAAAATATTTTTTTTTCATGAGAAATTTAAATGTTCAAATTATCCATTTTCTAGTTTTAAAATAATAGTCTAATAGTCTAATAGTCTAATGTTGCGTTGAATGTCAAAAAATAAGATTTGTTTAACCTTCCGACATATCATATTTTTTTGTAATTATTTTTCCTCTTTGAGGTTGGTAATATTGCCTCTGATCTTTATATTATACCTTCTTACCTGGAGTAAATGTGTAAATAAGAAAAATAAAAACATCTTCTGTAACTTATCTAATATAGAAAAATGAATATGCTTTTCGTCTTAATTTCTGAGTCAATGTTCCGTATATGTGTAATAAATACAGGGGCATGTCCCATAGTAACCTAGATAAATTACGTTGTACATTGTCCTCAAACATAAATGCGTTTATCAGGAAATACGCAAATCTTGTATTGCCATTACCCCAACCTAGATACGTATATATAACTCATTCAACCCCATAATGATATTAGCTTAACTACTTTATATATATAACAACGCATAACTTGTAAATACATACATTAAACTTAATCTGTAACATAGATATCTAAATAAACGTTAGTTGGAATAGACTCGCTAGAATAGTAAAGATCGTGCCCAGTGGTTTGGCATTGATAGAACAGTTTATGAGATCGTGTCTGTGTTTGACATTGATAGTTAAGTAAGATTGAGTTGTACCTGGATTGATACGGTTTTAAGAAACACTTATTGAGTAGGGCATTTACAACATATGTATAGAGATTTTTTAACTTTCTTCTTGATCTTAATCATGTACATATTAGTGTACAACAGAAAAAAACGTTTACTATTAATTTTTCGAATCACAGAATTGCCCTTCATTGCCCAGGTTACTTATAGTTAAAAAAAAGTCCCCCGGTGTACCAACGGTATCCCTAAAAAAATTCAGCCAATTTGGTTCAGCCGTTAGGTCAGCTATAGCGAACATATAAATGAGCGAAGAGCTTTATTACATAGATGTAACTTTAAAGGTAGTTTTTATTGTTAAACGTTGTACAATCTGTTTACATTTTATACATACAACACACACATATAAAAACTAAGATTGAGTAAGGACTAAAAAATACACAGAAAAGAATATATGCCTAATATAAAATACAATAAAAAATATATTAATATAAGTGTTAGTGAATAGTTGATGCCAGGAAGGAGAAGTTTAATATGATAATCTAAGTTGCATAAATGCAGGTACACATATTATATAATTACCCATACTTTTCTCCCTCCCAGGGAATCATTATTGACATTTAATTAGATGAAACTTGGGGTTATNGGGTGGATGCTGTAAATTTGGGGGATGTCCTCCTCTCTGAAAATTGGAGAAGATGCTCACCTATCCCCCTTGGGAAAAATTTTGCCAAATTCTCGCTTCTCCCTTTCGATTTGAAAGATATTTTGGCCTGCATGGCGCTTCTACTTCTGTATGTTTTGAATTCCTAAATCCTTGATAAATCTAAGATATCAGATATTAATACAAATAAAAAGATTTGAATGTTTTGAGTCCTTGCCAAGATCTGACAAGTAAATTCAGATTCTATCTTTAACTTTTGTAGAATTCCAGGTTGCATTAATTTCAAAAATTCAACTTTTTAACTGATTTTTTTCAGGCTATTACATGTTACCAAAAATTACAATAAACCCAAAATCAGGTATCCGACCCTCCGAGCGGAAAGGTGTCAGCTGGAGCTCTCTAAGCCTGTTTAGAGAGAGGATCATATTATGTGCGTTGTTGTATTAGATATAGTCAAAGACTACACAGACTGCTTATCTCCTTTCACAGGGTGGGCTACGTAGGCCTAAGTTGACCCTGCACGACATGCTACGTTTTTATGATAGGTTTCCTTAAATATCCCTGAATACAGATGTTTGCTGATTGGTCGTGTACAATTCTTGTACACAATAGAACATGCTGTGGAAAATATCGCATATTTTAGCTGATAATCGATCTCTGTAACTCTCTTTTCTCTGGATAAAAAACCGGTTTTTACCCTCCTCAAAATGGATACTGGATTAATCATGGCATACCTATGACAATGATAGGCTAAAGACATACTCCCCGTGTTTAAAAAAAATCTGTCCACATGGTAATACACATTAACAGTGAGGACTGTAGTATATCTTATACCTATTACCCTTCCACCCCCATCATCATCCTCATACCTAATAAAAACTCCAAATCCAAAATGTCCTAAGCAGTATCCTAATTACTCGGATAGCAGAGGCTGGGGTTTCCAATTTATTTGGTCTGGTCACCGGGAGAAACTGTCAGATCTGTTAGACAAGTGAAAAAGATATAGAATATTTGGAACATATGTAAATATAAAACTGGAGAGAAGTTAAAAGGAAACAATGATAATAAAGGAGATATGAAAAATGGAAAGATACTCTTGATGAAAGCTTTACACTATCAACCTTTATCTGTTAGGGATTGGAGACACCATTGGAGATTCCCTTTTCAGTCTTTAAAATAATGTGGAATAAATACTTTGAATGTGTGCATTTGTATTGCATAGACAAAAGACAATAATGCTGACTTCGGAGTTTAAATGAAAGAAAAACCTTTCACCCTGCAAGGTTTTTACGATCTGGTTTATTATGAGCTTATAGTTAGTCAAGAGTATAGACACAGGTCTGCATCCAATTGCAATAATTTAAAAATTCATAAAAATTGTTAAAATAAAAAAATAGAAAATATGTAAAAAAAACCAAGAAAACGAAAATAAATAAAAAGTATGTAAAAAGAAACAATAAACAGAAAATGAATTTTTTTTATCATACCAAAAAGCAATCGACTTTAATCCAATAAAACATAAATCTTATGGCTTCTAAGCTATGTTTTGCGCCCCTCTTTCTTGCAATAATATAAATTCTGACTGACCACAAACCTTTCCTCCTGTCATGTGAGTTGCAACAAAAATTCAGGTTAGATTGGTTTTCCTGTTTTTATACAACAACAACAAAATAAATGTCACCCGAAAAAACTTTAACTTAAAGAATTTAACTCATTTTTGTCTAAAATGAGAAAAATCATGACCATTCTCACTTGTGCCGTAAAAATTCTCTTGCTAAATTCAACGTTCGATAGTAATTTATTACTTTTTGGACCAGGCCAACTTCAAAGCATTGGACGGGAATAATTTATTTTTGAATATCTAAATAGACTTTAAGTTCATTTTAAGAAAACACTAGATAACAATGATTGCCTCCCCCCCCTCTGATAATCTCAGCCCTTTGTATTTTTCTTCAAAATAAGTCTCCGGCTCTATATCTTATTTTGTTTACAATTGAAAACTGGTTTCAAACAACAAGTTGCAGTATGCAATTGCAGTACACAGTTCGGAAACAATATGAGTATGACCGGAAAGTATGAAAATCTAACAAGTGTGCTCAACTAGGATGTACTGTACATTGTGGTAAATTTAAGCCAAAGTTAATATATATATAGATATGCAGGCAGGTAGAAACCTCCTTCCTAAATTGATGTAGCAGACAACTAATTTTTGAACCTCTGATGCTGTTTGCACCTTTTCTCAAGACCTCAAAATTTATACCTGCCTGCATATCTATATATATATTATCTTTGATTTAAGCCAGTTGACATGGTGGTAATTGACAAAACTGATTCTTTGGAAAAAAAGAGACTCTAATCATGTTTAGTTGAATGTGTGTACTGTAATATATTGAATATATACTAAGTAAGTAAGTAAGTAAGTAAGTACGTAAGTAAGTAAGTAAGTACCTAAGTAAGTAAGTAAGTAAGTAAGTAAGTAAGTAAGTAAGTAAGTAAGTAAGTAAGTACGTAAGTAAGTAAGTAAGTAAGCATACAACTAGATCTCCGAAATCTAAACTTTGATTTCCTTCAGTTATATTCAGTTCCATGTTTGTGCCTGATACTAGATTCAAGTACAGGAAGTCGGAAGCTGATAAGAACTAAAGAAAAACAGTTTTTATTATTATTTTAAACCTAAAATATTTAAATTTAAAGGGATTGTACATATATTTTAAAGATGCACATTTTTTTCCTTTGACCAACCAAGAGCTAGCAGTAAAGTAATCCGGCCAATTAGATAAAACCCATCTAAACTTCATTTGCATATTTTTTTTGTAAATTGTACTTCTTTGTTAGATTAGGGAATTGTGTAATGTTTCAAGCGAAATTCAAAATTTGCTGGGTAAAAATTGCGGTAAGTTTATTACTACGTTAAATGGCCGAATTTTTTAATGTAAATTGCTTGCAATCATATGCAAATTAGCGCAAAAAGGGTTGCAAAAATAATATCATTTACCTTTAGGCAGAAATTAAGAATTAAAATAAAAGTCAGTAGACGGGCTGGTAAAATTAACTTTAAATGAAAATTTGTGCGAAAGTCATTGAGTCGTTGCCACAAATGCAAATTGTCTAATCCCAATATCTTTGAAACCTGATGGTGCCAACCTTTGATAATTAAGAAATAGGTTATTTAATCCAAAAGAATTCATAGTTTAAAATATCTAAGGTCTACGACATTGGGTTTTCAAAGATGAATAGATTAGAAAATCAGGGTTTGTGGCAAAAAATCACTTTATTTCGCAAGAATGCTAAAGCGCAACTTTTGCAATGTTTTTGGTGTACAATTGCGCAATGTTTGAGATGCACATATTGGGTATTTTTTATAGTTTCAAATATTGATAGTTTCAAATATTGATAGTTTCTAATATTGATAGTTTCAAATATTGATAGTTTCAAATATTGATAGTTTCAAATATTAATAGTTTCAAGTGACCGATACCTTTAAAATTTTAACCAAACAAAAAAGATGAAGAAATTAAAATTATTTCATCAGAAAATTTATTGGTTTTGATTGCGGTTTCTCTATGAAATATACTTGCAGATATATATTGAAGCAGAAACTAGGCAGTTTTTCCTCTTTTTTACATGGCAATATATCTTCATGAGGTACTGCAGTTGTCAATTTGGCATGCATCACTTTAAAGGGAGTGTTTGCAAAAAATGAAAGGCTTACGGTGAAAAATAGGCACTTTTGATCGCTACTAATCTTACTTCTATCTGTTGCGTCTTTAAGGAGAAAATTGGTAAAAACGACTCATGCTGAAGAACGTAGCGTCCATATAAATACAAAAAGTTTCAAGATTCAGCTCGGATCGTAAAAAAATCAATTTTTTGCGAACACTCGAATTACTGGAAGCGGAGGTCAGTTAAAATTAAGTGAACAGTCCCTTTGAATAACAGATGGACATGATATCAAAATTTATTTATTTGTTTCAACAGCAGATACTAGAGATGTATTTATTTATCTAAACAGCAGATACTATAGATGTATTTATTAGTTTTAACAGCAGATACTAGAGATGTATTTATTTATTTAAACAGCAGATACTAGAGATGTATTTATTTATTTAAACAGCAGATACTATAGATGTATTTATTTGTTTAAACAGCAGATACTATAGATGTATTTATTTATTTAAACAGCAGATACTAGAGATGTATTTATTTATTTAAACAGCAGATACTATAGATGTATTTATTTATTTAAACAGCAGATACTAGAGATGTATTTATTTGGTCTGTTTTCGCCAGTACACACGATTCCTTCACACAATGCCGCTTTCTCACCCTAAACACAAAATTAAAAATTTCATTTTAAAAACAAAAAATTATTTAAAATAAACCTACCTTAGACATTTCCAGACGGGCCGCCACTGAAATATTGACAGTTATAAAAGCATCATTTTGTTTAAAGTTTATTTGATTTTGTTGTTGTTAACATTAGTCACATACAAACATTAATTCATTGTTAAAATATCCAAAATAGGAATGAAATAAAAATATCACTTTTTTCTTTTTATCCTCCTTTGAACGGTAAATCTGGGTTTAATCAATGATGGATATTGGATAAAACGAGAAACATTTGTGGAGAATGGATAACAACCCATATGCACCTGCTTTAAATCTGAAACACTTTTTGACACAAATTGACAAATTGTTTGTAAGGCAAAAAGGTCAATGAAGGGAGGTTTAGTAATAGCTCGGTATAAAGGTTGGTATGACGGAAGGTAGGTTGTAGGGTGGGTTGGAAGGTGGGTTGTAAGGTGGGTTGGAAGGTTGGTTGTAAGATGGGTTGGAAGGTAGGTTGTAAGGTGGGTCGTAAGGTGGGTTGGAAGGTTGGTTGTAAGATGGGTTGGAAGGTTGGTTGGAAGATGGGTTGGAAGGTTGGTTGTAAGATGGGTTGGAAGGTTGGTTATAAGATGGGTTGGAAGGTTGGTTGTAAAATGGGTTGTAAAGTGGGTTGTAAGGTGGGTTGTAAGGTGGATTGGAAGGTTGGTTGTAAGATGGGTTGTAAAGTGGGTTGGAAGGTTGGTTGTAAGATGGGTTGGAAGGTTGGTTATAAGATGGGTTGGAAGGTTGTTTGGAAGATGGGTTGGAAGGTTGGTTGTAAGATGGGTTGAAAGGTTGGTTGTAAGATGGGTTGTAAAGTGGGTTGTAAGGTGGGTTGGAAGGTTGTTTGTAAGATGGGTTGTAAAGTGGGTTGTAAGGTGGGTTGAAAGATTGAATGATTGAAAGAAGAAGGAATGAAGGTTAAAAGGGGAAAAAAAGAAGAATGGTTGGAATGAAAGAAGAAAGAAAATGGTTGAATAAAAGAGAAAGAGTATGCAAGATGGTTGGAAGGTTAGAAAGAGGGAAAGTATATTGGATACATGAAAAGTTCAACAAAACAAAGTTACATCGGATTGTAATTTCCGTTTAGCGGAGCAAGAAAAAGAGAAGAAAAATCTAGACCACGAGGGTAGAATAAGAACTCAATTCCCAGTATGTTCCAAATACAACTTATCACAGATAATTCTAACAAAAGGAGAAAACTTCTTTCTTTGCCCCCTTTTCCTGATTCTTTAATAGTATCAGATGTTACCAGGTTCACACTTTTTATTTAATATGATATTTTAGAAAGAATTTATCTAATCTAGTATTAATGGATTTTAATGAATAGCTTTGTTCATCTTCATTTACTACCTGTTCCACGTCAAATCTGCCCCTGTTTAGGGGCGTATCTGGGAATAATTACTTAGTAGCATTTGTCTGTAGTGTAATAAATCAGGACATCTTTTTTTAATATAAAATTATAGAAAGAAATTAGGTCTTTGTCACAAAGTCAAATAATCCCTAAATTTTTGCAACTTGATGGTGTGGACCTTTGTTATTTCACTCAGATTGTTTGATCTAACAGAATTAATACTTTAAAATATTGAAATATCAAGGTCTACGACATTGGGTTTGCAAAGATAAAGGGATAGAGAATCAGAGTTTGTTGCAAAGACTCAATTCCTTTGTAACATTCTAAAAACAATACAATTCTATAGCTTTCCGCAGGGAAAGACCTCCTCTATGCAGAGGCACTTCTAGTACCCAAAAAAGGGCGTGAGAGAAAGAGAAAATGACAAACCCAATTGTTACACAGTGCACACATCTTAAACTTATGGAATGTTGACCCTTTGTCGCATTACACCCTATGTTGTTTTACCGTCGGTCATTTTACTCTTGCTTGCGTTTTTTACCTTTGTCGTTAGACCCTATGGTATTTGACTCTATGTCGGTGAATCAAATTAAGGTTCTTGAGTTAGAAACTCACCTTTCTCATCGTGAACCATCTCTGTATCAACGCCTCTATTTTTCTCAACAGAACCTCTAGGCTTCTCAGCAGAACTGGCATCCTCGCTCATATGAGTCATACCATCACCTTTCACATCAGACCCAGTCCTTTCCGAGATGTTTTCGTCTTTCTCATTTTCCATTACACTTTCATCTTTCATGTCTGAATGATATCCTCCGTTGTTACTTTCTTCATTCATTGCTGTTGAATCATTGGCAGACGTTTTATCCATATCTTCTTCATTCATTGCTGGTGCATCATTGGCAGAAGTTTTATCCATTACTTCTTTATTCATTGGTGGTGCATCATTGGCAGAAGTTTTATCCATTACTTCTTCATTCATTGCTGGTGCATCATTGGCAGATGTTTTATCCATTGCTTCTTCATGCGTTCCTTGTGCATCCATATCTTCTTCATTCATTGCTGGTGCATCATTGGCAGAAGTTTTATCCGTTGCTTCTTCATTCATTGCTGGTGAATCATTGGCAGAAGTTTTATCCATTGCTTCTTCATTCATACCTGGTTCATCATTGGCAGAACTTCTGTTGTTCATATTCTTCTTAGCATCACCATTGTTTTCAGAACTACCTATGTATAAATAGAAAACATATGATCCACAAAATCTTCAAATGGAATTGATCTTAGTTAATTTTCTTTATTAAGAATCAATTTATGGAAAATTAAACGAAAACAGGTGACAATTTCCCAATTGGCAACTTCCCAAAAATGTAATTTCCCAATCGGCAACTTCCCAGAGATCAAGTTAGGCCTTCTGGGCTGCTGCAGGACAGACTTGGGAAGTTGCCGTTTAATTAGAAAATTGCAAATTTGGGAAGTTTCCCCTTGGAAAAATACCTTTAGGAAAGTACCTAACATCTACCTACATGCCTGGATTGAATTTACTGTCAAAACTTCTATTAGATTTTTAAAGACCTTTTGGTGTATTCTCCTTTTATTTATTGGCTTTACTAGAACATTTTTATCTAACCAGGCAATTGCAAGTTGTGCACAGTAAGTTGTTAGAGATCAATGATCGGGTCAAAACAGAATTTAAGTACTTTTTTGTGATATGCTGAACCTCCTGCTCAAATATTTTATAGAATATTATTGGACCTAATTGACTCGATCATTGTCCCTAATTTTAAATATATAGATTTGTAAACCATCGTCCTACATATGTGTGGGCAACTGCTCCATTACTCAAATTCAAACTCCTGAATGACAAACTCATGAAATTCAAACTCCTGAAAAACAAACTCTTGAAATTCAAACTACTGAAAGACAAACTCGTGACAAGACAAACTCCTGACGGGAAAATCTCCTGAAGAAACAAACTCCTGAAAATATAAAATTTTTCTCAGAATAAAATGTGATAAAATTCAAAAACTTTATGAGAAAAAAACCCGCAAATTTTCTATAAAAAATTTACAAACTTTAGTAATGAAACATGCTTCATGCAGCAAAGTATTACAATACGATGTAAAGTCCGTACTGCTAGGCTACAAACAATGAGAAGAATGTAATAATTACTCTGGCTGGAACGCATACCAAGCATGAATTGATGACAATTAAGGTCAAAATTATTTTTAATGAAGCAGCAAGCCGTAGTGCTGAGAACCCCACTGTAGGCACTAAAAGATAACTTTGCGTAATTAGAATAGAAAATATTTAGATTTGAATTTGATAATTTACACGAGACAACTAGATTAAATATTAATTGTGAAACATTTACTAAAATTTGATTCACCGTTAAAGCAAATTTTTGTTTGTATTTCATAAGTTTATATGTTCAGGAGTTTGCCTTTCAGGAGTTTCTCTCGTCAGGAGTATGCCTTTCAGGAGTTAGTCTTTTCAGGAGTTTGTCTTTCAGGAGTTTGCCTTTCAGGAGTTTGAATTTCAGAAGTTTGTTATGGCGCCCATTTTTTGGTTCGTTTTTGCCTTTATTGTTTGCCAGAGTCAACATTTGGCAAACGGAAAAAAGCACATGTTAAAAATAAACAATTTTGAAGAAAGAAACTTTTTTTAAACTATGCCACATTTGGACCCTGAAAGAAAATTAATATAGGCAAAAAATTATCCAAAAACAAACCAATGGAAAGCATTTCACTAGTGATGGGCACAGGCAACGCCGTGTACTTCTGCTAGTTTTGAATAAAACTCTAAACCTGAATCATCTGAATAGTCTCCTCCGAACTCTCGTTCCGGTTCTAATAGTTCAGTTTAATAATATGTCAAAATAGTATTAAAGGGAGAGACCGGCTATGTAATATATTGGAACTGAGAATGCAGTATTGTAGAGAAAAACAACTGATGAAAAATTACAAATGATTTTACGCTTTATAGTAAACTAAAATATTGAAACGTCTAGTTCAAATTTGTTACAAAGCCGATCTCTCCCTTTAATTTCGAGTTTAATTGATAATAATTCTACAATGCTTTAAACCAAATTTACTTTCTCGCTAAACTTTTTAATTCAAGATGTATTATGTAAGCAAGTTTTTGCGAAATTTTATTCACAAAAAAAAATTTAGAGTCAGAATAACGACATTTTCTTATCAGATTAAAGTTAAAGGTATATTTGTTTATTTGTATATTTGTTTATTTGTTTATTTGTTTATTTGTTTATTTGTATATTTGTTTATTTGTTTATTTGTTTATTTGTTTATTTGTTTATTTGTTTATTTGTTTATTTGTTTATTTTTTTTATTTGTTTATATGTTTATTTGTTTATTTGTTTATTTGTTTATTTGTTCATTTGTTTATTTGTTTATTTTTTTATTTGCTCATTTGTTCATTTGTTCATTTGTTTATTTGTTTATTTGTTTATTTGTTTATATGTTTATTTATTTATTTGTTTATTTGTTTATTTGTTTATTTGTTTATTTGTTTATTTGTTTATTGTTTATTTGTTTATTTGTTTATTTGTTTATTTGTTTATTTATTTATTTGTTTATTTGTTTATTTTTTTATTTGTTTATTTGTTTATTTGTTTATTTGTTTATCTGTTTATTTGTTTATTTGTTTATTTGTTTATTTGTTTATTTGTTTATTTGTTTATTTGTTTATTTGTTTATTTGTTTACCTGGTGTTGATTGATTATCAATATATCCTATAGATATAAATATAATATTAAATGTGAAATTAATTATCAAGTTTACCATCACAACTTGGAGAGCTTAGAATTGGATAATTGTACTTTTAAATGTGGAAAAACTTTAAAATACAGAAATACTCTTCTATTTCTAGCTGTGGGGATTGAAGAACTGTAAAAATGCGCAACATGTTTAAATATCAGTACAGTGATAACCAGAAAACGGAGGAATGATTATCGTCTTCTTTTTTTTATTTTTAGATGTGGCATCTTTTGTTATTTGTTATCTTATGTAATTAATATGCTTTTAAAGATGTTTGGTGCACATATTTTATCTAAATTCTTCGCTGTGATTTTGCCAGGCTACATCTGTTGCATAAAACGTGCTGGGTCGACGCTACACTGGGTAGCCTGGCTGGACAGTACGACTGAATACATATAAAGTTTGCATTGTACCGGCATGGATAATGCAACATTTAGACCTTGAAAATTAATGAAAGAAGACGAAATTGAATTCTATTGTTTTCTGTAATCTGGTTTTCTGTTTTTAGAAAAATGTCTACATATATAATTGTGAGCTCACCGCAGCAGACTAATTCCATGGTGCTAGCTGCTCTGTTTGGAGAAGAACTACATTCTATACCAAGACATGAAGCTCTATTTTCACCTATATATATAATATAATGTCAAATATGATTTTATTGATATATTCAGAGTTACCCACAAAATGATGAGACTAAAAAGACGATTTGAATGTTAGATTTGGTTTTCCGCCTTCGATATAACCTGGAGGTCATAAAGGTCTCATATAGGTCTCATAGAGGTCATGTCCTGTCAATAATTTATTAAATGGTTTGGTAAAGAAAAAAGGGATGCATGAATATAAGAAAAATTAGTCGTCTCTGAAGTCTCATTCTTTGTGGGTATCCCTGTAATTTTATATTCTGAGAGTCAGATACAAACAAGGAGTTATGCGAATTGAGTGATGAGTTAATCAAGATCGGTCATGGAAGACATCGTGGTCATAGAGGTCATGTAGAAGATTTCTTTACTGTTAGCAAGTATAAAGTACCAAAGACTGCACCCCCAGGGCCCCCCGAATGTTCAATATTTTGCCACGAAACCATGCTTAAGTACCGTTTTCTTACGTAGAGTGAGACCCATGAAGGTGTGGAATAGGAAGACGAAATGTTTATTTGTGTATTTAATGTTGGTATAAAGCAACAAATTTTACCAGTACATTCAAAATCTACCCAAATGTGAAATGGGACTGTGTACACTATACACTGTACACTGTTCTTGAGTCTTACAGTCGTCTTCCTATTCCACATTTTTAAGGGTCTCATTGTAGGACTAGAAGGGGATGATTCATATGGTTTGCTGTTCCGTTTTGCCTACTAGTCAGAGTGTATAATATACAAATTCCTCTAATTGCTCCAAGGTTGGTTCGGTTTTTTAAAAATAAACCATAGTTTCCAGTGAGAAGAATATTATTGGGCCGTTAAATTTAACATATTATTATTTAAATTAAAATTATAAAATTTTCCTGAAGGTATTTTATCCAATGATTGGTCTGTTGAGGTGGCAGTTTTCACATCTCCATCTTTTCCCAGGTATAGATGGATATTTATCACAGGGAGCTTTTTAGGCAAACCTTCAGTTAACAGAACCTAAACATTGTAAAAGGGATATGGCATTGTCCGATTCACAACGGTACCCTTGAAGCCTTTACATGATCAATAATGTGGAAGATACTGTAGTTTTTATTGGTTTAAAACTGTTTACTCCTGATCATTCATATGTTTTATTGCAGTACAAATACAAATGTCAATTTTGAACAGAAACCACAATTGAAAATATTTAGTATTTAAGATTATAAACACGGATATCTTATTTGTGATTGACCAGACAAACCTTTTAGGGTACAGTTGTGAATCAGACATTACTATCTTTGCAAGGAGAGTCACTTGAAATTATGCTTACAGTTATATTAACCCGGTCGGTATTTAAAGTCAGTGAGGCCTCGTTTACGAACCCATTTACCCAATTAATGATGAATTTTTATTTTAAACATTTTGTCCGTTTTAAAAACGAGTGCACATTTTTATTTGTGAATTTGCAAAACTTACAAAAGAAGCAACTAGTGCTAGTTTAATAAACATGTCTGTCTGCAGAGAACTGAACGTAAACTGAGTCTGATTAATGATCCTTTAAGGAAACAAAATCAATTCAAAATCTCGGTCACATGTTTGTTAATCAAGGAAAGTGAAACTGTTGGATTTCTCATTTTTGTTTCATGATTTACATTCAAAAACATAGTAAACACATAGTTTAAAATCTTACATATTTTTAATCATAACTCCTCTTTCTCAAGAGGTATTGAGAAGAACAAAAATGTTTTAAATTTCTTTGAATTTTCTTAATTTTAAATTATCTAATTAGGGTCCATATAATTCTATTTCTGATCCAAATTGGGATCGGGGTTGAGATTACATTTTAGTGCTTAAAAATACACTTTATGTGTTATTGTGAGAACTTAGGCACGTTTTTTGTGTACGTATACTACACTTCAGAAATTTCGGACGTAAACAGATGTAAATATCAGTAATCAATAAGATAAATTATGATATACAGAAAAATCAACCCTCCCTTGCTGTATACAATATAAATTTTACATCGTTTCTTCCATTTGTTTACGACAATAACATGGTTAATATTTGCCCTTAATATCAATCAATCAACATTTGGGACCGTATTGGTTATTTGATATAAATGATCGAATTCTGTTAGATGAAATAATCTAATTGTTTGAAATATTAAAGGTTTATATCATTAGGTCTCAAACATATATGGATTGGAAAACTTGAGTTTGTGACCAAAGACTCAATTTCTTTCATGTAGTTTAAAATCTGACATATTTTTAAACATTTAAGTCCTTTTTTTGAAGAGGTATTGAGAAGAGAAAAGAATTTTAAAATTTCTTGTATGTAACCAATTAACTTTTCTTATTCTAGTATATAAAACGAGCAATGAGTTCACAAAACTGGAAAAATATCATATTGTTGACTAACAATAGACTTTGATACGTCAGAACCAAATGAGAAAATATTGTGTGCAGGACCTGCCATGGCCCTAGAGGTGACGGATCATGATTTTAAGAATTACAAGTTTAAAAAGAAAACATTATTTTGAATTTTAACATTTGAGAAAAATAACTCTAAAGTTAAAGGAAAATATTTGAAGATGAGATTTTATATTGAAGATTTTAATCTCAAGTTCTCAACCGATATAATTTATAAAAATTTAATTTAATCTTTTCTTAAAAGCATTGAAAATTGAAAAATTTTTATGATTTTTAAGGAACAAATATACGACTAAAGATTCAAAAATTTTGTGAAATTATTTATACAAAGATTTTGCGGATTCTCTTTATTTTTTCCGATGTTTCACATTCCTCTTTCACATATTTTGGGATTTTAAAACACCTAAAATCAAAACACAGCACACTTGAAAACACATAAAAAACAGAACACCTAAATTTCAATTATCACTCAGTTTTTGTTATCAACAATATTAACAATTGTTTTCTTTTAAACCCATGTTTTCATCAATAAAGTAAACTTTTCTGTAGATATACTATATTATTTATTATTTGTGCAATTTTTGTACTAAAAGTTGCAACAAGTCTGTTAAACTGTTATTGCAAATAAAACTGTAAACACAATTCTTGATTTTAAAGAGATTTGAATAACAAAACTGATCTTATCTTTTTATTTTTAGAAATATCTTGTCATTGGGATTGGGGTGTATATATGGACCCAATTTTTTTCTAATCAAAGGGACATTAATTTCCCATGATAAAAATGATATGCTTTTTCTTAGTAATATGTCTGCACAAATTAGAAAATAACGAGCTCTGGGTCATTTGAAGTGCAGGACCCGACTTGGTACCTGAAGCGGTTGTTCACTATGCAGTGTATACATAATGTACATACTATAAACAGCAAATCGGACAGTGCGCGGTATGAATCATCTCGTGACACTAAAATTAACTATAAATAAATTAAAATAAACACTTTTTGTAGTACAAGTACAATTTTTTATTACAATTTTTCTTGAATCTTTTTAATTTCAAAGACGACATTTAACAATTTTTAACAAAGTTTATCGGAAAACACTGTACTGAGTGGCAAAGTGATTTATTTACTTTGACTGAGTGGACGTGGATAATTAATGAAACAGCTAAGAGAAACTTAATAATTAAGAGAGTTGTTTTCCCGAGGTTTATCTATCCGAGAACGTAAAAAGATTAATTTTAAATATTTACAATTATTTTGTACACTTGTTATTTCAAGGTATCATCCTTCCTCCCATAATCTTTTCTTAAACATTTTTTCAAACATCACATATAGGGCTTTTTTATAAATAGGTACTCGATCATTTTTTTAAATGTGGGATATATGTTTTTTTAAATCTGAAATTTTTTGTATTATATTTAGTAGTAACTGTTTGTTAATCCAGTATATATATAGTGTATGATTCCATATTATTACAACTAATGATTACAGTAAAATATAAACATTTACTAGTTGAAAATACAGAGTTCATCAAATATTCTATATATGTATCACTGCAAAGTGCAAACTAGAACGAAGGTAGGTCAAACTAAATTGCATATGAGATTGAAATCTTAAATGTTTTTAAACAAAACTATTCTTATTGAAGAGCTATTGAGAAGAATAAAAATGTTTTCTAATTCTAATATGTAGCAGAATTAATTCGCTTGTTTCATACTTATGCTTAAAATCCAAACTAGAGGAGCTGCGAGATCACAAAGTCCAACCAGTAATGTTGCATGAATTCTGTCTAGTTATATGCAACCTCTACTGGTTCTTTTGATTTGAAACCCAAGGAAGAATTTACAAAATTTATCCAGTTACATGGTTACATACTAGATATTAAAAACATCATCATTTTCTCAATACATCTTCAATTCGGGTCCGGGTCAACCTTTCCGGTCCTAGTTTGTACTGTATCGCCCGGACATTGGGTAAATAAAGCAGACACTCAATAGGACTAGCCGGTGCAACAAGGTTGACGCGGTCAGACTTTAAGTTGAATTTACTTTTACTAAAGGGTCAGATCGAGGTGCGTAATATAAGTGGAGTTATGAGTATAGACATACAAGACTTCAATGCAAACGACTTGGAATTGTTTTTAATTTGCAGGTACAGTGGGACCCATAAACGTGTGAAACAGGAAGACGTCTGTTAAAACTCGAGTTATGATTGCAGCTAAATGTCGTCCTCCTATTCCACAGTTTTATGGGACTCACTGTAGAATGCTGCTTTCCTGTTTTAAAATAAATATTGTAAAGACTAATAAATGATGCCGGTCACAAAGAAACAAAACCAAGCTAATCCAAGCCATGGCTTTCAGAAATATATAAATACTAGCTTGGGAACCCAGCTCTGCCTGGAAGCTAAACGTTCTCTATGAAATTTATCCCACTTAACCTAATATATTAAACCAAGCTAAATTCTACCAGTTCCCCAGTCAACATTTGAGACAGATTAATAGATAAGGAAGATTACTACTTTATATAAATATGTATATTATATATATATATATAATATACATATTTATATATATATATTTATATAGATATATATCTACATTGTAAAATTGTCGTTAAAAAAATAGAGATTAAAACAAAATTGGCAAGCAATAAAAGAAGGATTTACTGAAGAAAAAATGTTAATTTTAAAGCAATAAGTTTGAAGTTACAGGGGCCGGAGGTTCCTCAGCTCAGAAACAAACTCCGGAAAAGTATATTTCTGGTTGAGAAAAATTCCAAAAAGTACATAAATTCGTATTTGAGAAATATTTTACATTTTTTTAGAATTAAGATTTTAGGTTGCTGTTTACACAATTATTCGCGTCCTGAGAGCGCTACAGTAACAAAAAGATCGAGACGTACATTTTTAATCTTAAAATTTAGAAAAATCCGGAGTTCATATCCTTTCGTATAAAACTTCAAGGGACTGTGAGCGTAATTTCAAATGACAATTTATTCAAAGATCGCTTAATGCCTGATTTACGGTACCCGGTCCTTTAAACCTTGGAATATTTTACTTCCAAATAGGTTTTCAAATTTTTTAATTTTTTTTTTAAACAACATTTTGCGACTTCTAGAAAGTAAAATTACTATTTCTTTAATATAAACATTTAAATAGCTTGCTAACAAAGTGTTTAACAATTACAAGTGTTTTGATAGAATAATTAGTATTAGTCTGACGTCCTTGGTCAATCAAAGGTTTAGACCGGGTACTGTTTTAAATCGAGGACACAGCTCTATACATTGGAGTCACGTGAAATTACGTTTACAGTCCCTTTAAGGAAAAATATTGCCAAAGTAAAGTTAAGAAATCTTTTTATAAACTATAAAAAGAATGCTGTAACAGATATGATTGCAGGAAGTAAAAGTAGGATATATTACACTCTTGGAAACAGAATTAAAAATAGGAGTTATCAAATTGTAATTTACCTCTCTTTCTTATTGAGCTTTAACCTCCCCTGATCACCCCTTTGCCGCCCTCCCCCCCCAAAATGTATTTTGTTTCAAGCATATAGGTACGTATAGATATATTTGTATATACAGTGATAACCAGAAAACTGTAGAATAAGAAGACGACACTAAAACTATTCTGAAGTGCATTTGATGTTGTTACGAAGCAAATTGCTTTACTAGTAAGTTATTAAATCAATTATCAAGTGAATTGGTTAGTTTACACTGCACTGCACTATTGCCTTGCCTCATGTTAATTGTTCATAACTTGAGTCTAAAAGTGAATTTCCTATTCCAGAGTTTTCTTGTTATCACTCTGTACATGATACATGTATCAACATATTTATTATGATTTAGAACATGTCTATATATGCAACTTGCATTAGTTCGATTTGCGTTAAACCCTAAATTCTCGACATTTTTCAGATTAAGATGCGTTTAACCTTACTTTATACTCCTCTACGGTGGTCTACGTTGATCATGTAATGGATCTTTTGTTCCTTTAAAGGGACTTTCAGCGTAATTTAAAGTGACCCTTCATGCAAAGGTGGCACTTTTGTAGAGAACCCACAATCGTGAACAATCAGTTTTCAAAATTATTAAAATTGATATCTAATTCATACTTGATTATAAAAAGCTGTTAAGGGTATACTGCTGTGAATCATGCATTGTCATCTTTGCATGAATGGGGATTCACTTAAAATTACGCTTACTGTCCCTTTAAAAGTACAAACTCAGGATCCGATAGATTTACTATCTTGTCATAGGTTTAATCAATTTCTAGGTTTATTACTGTATTTTTCTATTTATTTATCTATCTACTCTTCCTAGTTTCTTTAGTTTTCTCATTAATTATAAATCTGACAGAAATAATGAATGCTGAGATTACATCTAGCACAAAATATATCTCTACCTTGGGACTTGAACTTACAGATTATATTTATACCGTAGGTTACTGATGGAAACATATAAAAGAGTAGACAGGCTTCTTTCCATTCATAGGTAAACACACAACAGCTGATCTTAGATCGGGTCTACCTGAAAGTGGCTGATTAATTGCTGTAGTTGCTTAAAAGTCGGCCTGGTACTTTAAATATGTTTGCAGTGATAGGTCTAGTCAGCTCATATTAGATCTAGTCAATTTACATTTGGTCTATTCAGCTGATATTAGATCTAGTCAGCTGATATTAGATATAGTCAGCTGATATTAGATCTAGCCAGCTGATATTAGATATAGTCAGCTGATATTAGATCTAGTCAGTTGATATTTGGTCTAGTCAGCTGATATTAGGTTTAGTCAGCTGATATTAGGTATAACTAGCTGATATTGGATCTAGTCAGCTGATATTAGATCTAGTCAGCTGATATTAAGTCTAGTTAGCTGATGTTAGGTCTAGTCAGCTGATATTATATCTAGTCAGTGGATAAAAAAATCTAGTCAGTTGGTAATGGATTTAGTAAGTTAATATTAGATCTAGTCAGCTGATAATGGATTTAGTAAGTTAATATTAGATCTAGTCATCTGATAATGAATTTCGTAAGATAGCCAGCTGATAATAAGATCTGGTCAGCTGATATAAGATCCAGTCAGCTGATATTTGATCTGTTCAGCTGATATTAGACAGAGTTTGCTGATATTGGATCTAAAGTCAGCTGATATTAGGTCTAGTCAGCTGATACAATATATCTAGTCCGTAAATAATAGATTTAGTCAGCTGATATTAGATCTAATTATCTAATATCCTATCTAATCAGCTCATATTAGATCTATTCGGCTAGTATTTGATTAAGACTGCTGATATGAGATAGAATCTAGTATTTGATTTAGTCACCTGATATTTGGTTTATAGCGGCCATGTTTGATTTGGATTAACGACTTGATGACGATGTTTTTAACTTTGTGTAATATAACTCGAGGTTTAGTAACTTTAGAGTTTTTCTTTATACTTTGACGCTTGATTTTTTAACTTTACATATCAAAGCGTATCATATTAAATCCTACGGTTTTTTGGCCTTGACTTTTTAAAATAAAAATTTGAATTAATTTTATTATGTTTTTATTTATTTTTGTTAAATTATTCATTTATTGTTTACAGTGTTTTCCCAGATGATATATTGGAAGAAATGAGTTCTCACAAATTTGATAATTTCAACAATGAATCAGGAAAAAAATCTTTTTATTATAAATCTCGCTTCACCAGTAAAAGTAAAATCATTTTCGTGCCAAAAAAAAATACTTTTCCATTATGTAAAATTACATTAATAACTTGAACAATGACTGATGTAGAAATTATGTTCTGGCAAATATATATTAACATGAAAATGTATTTGAAAATGATGTTGAAACATGGTATAAACCTTAAACATTGTTTAACCAATAAAACTTTATTGTAAAATAAAATCCTGTCCCAAAATTTAAATTCAGTTCAGGTTTTGGACAAGAGAGACATGGTTTCTGGGCCAAGGGCCGGGAGTTTTTGAATAATTTTAACATTTAGACTAATAAGATCAACATTTTTATATCTTTACTTGTATCCATCATTTCCCTAAACCTGATTTTATTTTCAATCCCGCACATTATTGTCACAGCACACAGGGATCCAAAGGCTGCAAACTCTCAAGTTTTATGAGGTAAAATTTACCCTTTGTAGTACTAAAACTTCTAAAATTGCTAGGAATACAAAAAAATGAGTTAGTTAGGTTAAATAAAAGTCAAAGCGTTGCGACACTTCAAGGTCAACCCTGCAGCCTTGAAAATGTTTCAGTGATCTGGCTCTTGAGGGCAGGAGTTTCAGCAAAATGTTTAATAAACTTAAATTATATATATATATATATAGTGAATATCAAACTTTCAGAATAAAAATGGTCGATGTAGATCTTGCGAAGCTTGAATTGAGGAAATATTTCGTTTCTGATGTAATACAAACTCAGATTTTCTAATCAGTTTATCTTAGCAAATCCCAATTTCGTGGACCTTAGATAATTCAAACTATAAATAATCTAAGTTTGTAATATCAAAGGTTTACATCACTATATATGTTGAAGAGATTAGGGATTAGAAAATTTGAATTACTCTGGCAAAGACACAATTTCTTTTGATACATTTGAAATAAAATTCATAAATTCAAGTTTTGACATTTAAAGATCGAGTTGATATTTTTTACTCAGCTCATATGGTTCGATCTAAAAAATATCTCCACTTTATTTGACAAAAAAATCCCGCCTCAGTCTAATACATTTGAGCTATGTCAAGCAAAACTATACCTACCCGGGCCAAGAATTTAGGGCAAGGAGAGTTTATTGCGGTCGTGTATACTCTGCGTACATAATGAAACCAGTTCTCTTTGGGCGGTATTTGTAAACAAGAATAGATACATCAGTATTCGTTTAGTATCCGAGGAGGTTAAAAGCATTACATTTTGATAATTTTGATAATTCACAAAATAGTTTCCTATGACCAGAATATTTTATTGATTATGTATGTGAAAGATGGATCCCATGCCAGGCTTTGATATCCGTCTTGTGTTTACATTACCGCCCAGAGACAGTAACTCTTCACACAAAAGATGTGTTCACTTCTGAAATAACTTTCCTTCCATTACATCCTTGACCCGGGCTACTGCCGCGCCAATTCAAATCTTTAAAATAAAAATGAATGAGGATTTGAAGCGTTGATTCAGAATTTGAACCAGTGGCATGTATAGTTAAGCGACCTCTCCATTTGATCAAATTCGGCCCTAACTGATTTTCATTTTATCTTTCGGACGAATGAAACCAAACACACCAAAAATTTCTTTATTTATGAATTAAAAAGATGTTTAAGGAAGTTATCAGCTGATGATTCCTACAGTTGTTCATATCTTCCATCTTGAGGATGTAAGTATAGTATAATAAACTACAAGGAAATACATCCTGTATGTATCGGATGAGTTCAGTCAAATTTTGATTTTGTCAAATCAAAATAGATTTTTTAATTTAAAATTTACATTCAAAGAAGTATAAAATATTATAAAAAATAAATTATATGAAAAACATAAAGCATAATTAATAAAATAAAATGAAAGACTTTGAGCATAAAATGAAAATAAAATGAAAGTAATAAAGCATAAAATGAAAATAAAATAAAAGACATAAAGCATAGCATAAAATGGAAATAAAATAAAAGACATGAAAAATAAAATGAAAATAAAATAAAAGACATAAAGCATAAAGTCAAAATAAAATAAAAGACATAAAGCATAAAATGGAAATAAAATAAAAGACAAAAAGCATAAAATGGAAATAAAATAAAAGACATAAAGCATAATTAATAAAATAAAATGAAAGACATAAAGCATAAAATGGAAATAAAATAAAAGACATAAAGCATAAAATGAAAATAAAATAAAAGACATAAAGTATAGAGGACGTGAGTCAGACTCTAATAAAACGCATAAATAACTTCCAGTATATATATTTCTTATAACTTATTACTAGAGGGTTCAGAACTAGAGTCAATATCGATATCGCACGTGTAGACTGTAGAGATGATATCAGTACTGATGCCCCGTATCCGTTCTATCTCATTCTGTTGAATCTTGTGGAACTAGTTTAACGCGGCCAGGCATCGTCTTCCACAAAAGCATATTTAATAAAATAAAATGAAAGACATAAAGCATAAAATGGAAATAAAATAAAAGACATAAAGCATAAAATGGAAACAAGATAAAAGATATAAAGCATAATTAATAAAATAAAATGAAAGACAATCTATTAAATGAAAATAAACGCAAAAAAGGGCTGTAGCGTTTTTTGTGCCTTCCAGTAGCATCCCAAACTTAGGTTAAATCTTTAATTTTTAATTTTGATTTCATTTTTAATTTTTAAGTTTTAAAATCCAGGATTTAATATCTTTTCCTAAAATTTAAGAATGTTTTTAAGAATTCCATTTAAAAGAGGGGTTTGCCTAATTCACAATGTCACTATTTAAAGCTGAAAAAGAATGTGGAAGATGTTATCATTTTTCCTACCTCAAAAGTGTTAAATTCTGATAATTTTCTCCCCAATGGTTCTGCGGAATTAAGAAATTCGCAAGTCACGTTTGTAGAGAAACCAAAGTCGAAAAAGTTAACCATGAATATATTTTTGAAGGGTTCCGCTGTGAATCGGATTCTAGAAATGGAGAGTCCCTTAAAATTACTAATATAATCCCTTAAAGACGTATTCCATCTTAATGTTTTTGCTAGATAGAGTTTTCATTTTACGAAGCAGCTGTAGTTCGCAGCGCTATTTTAATCGGAGGAGCAGACTCTGTTTATATTCATACGCTTTTTCCTCTTTACGGAAGGTTAGTTAATTACCTATTTAAAGCTAGAAACTATTGGATATTATTTATTCCTGTTTAGAATGCTAGATATTGTTGGTGGCAAGGTTATAATGCAAGGAAAGTTAATTGCAGTTGCTTATACTCTGCGTACATATTGAACCCAGTTCTCTCTGGGCGGAATTTCTAAACAAGAATAGATGCTACAGTGTTCGTTTAGTATACGAGGAGGTTAAAAGTATTGAATTTTGATAATTTTGATAATTCACATAGTAGTTTCCTATGACCAGAATATTTCATTATTTATGTGAAAGATGGATCCCATGTCAGGCTTCGACATCCGTCTTGTGTTTACATTACCGCCCAGTGACAGTACACTGCAGTACAAAAGATGCATACACCTCTGAAATAACTTTCCTTGAATTAAATCCTTGGTTGGTGGGAAGGTGTGTTTAGGATTGTCATATTAGCGGGTTATTTTAAGAAATCTTTAGTTTTGAAAAAAGCTATACAACTTGAAATAAAATGTTTCCTATTTTATTGAACAAATTGAATTATAATATTTCTTTTCGGAAATTTAAATATCACTTTTTTTACATTTGACCCAAAAAACGTTTGGATTTTTTTCATTATTTTACACGTGAAAAAGTATAAGTTGCTATGTCCGGTTCTCCTTACAATTTAAAGTTTAAAAGTATAAAGCATGAACAATTGTTTTAAAAGTTTTATTATTCCCTGTCTAAATTCTGACTTCTCAGTGTCTAACCTGCATTTAAAACTATGTAACTCAACTTGGAGATGGAATATTTTCAAATAAGATGAAGCTTGAATGCATATTACTATCATATATAATAATATAATATGGTATCAATGATCTATCTATCTTTATTCTTTTTTTATCGATTTATTAATTTTGGACTCTGTAAAGGAACTGGGTTTTTGCCACAAACTCACGTTTTCTAATCCCTTCATCTTTGCAACCTGATGGTGTAAACCGGTTATATTTCAAATTTTATCATTTGATGTACTATGAATTATGATTAATATTTTAAGCTATCAAAGGTCTGGGACATTAGGTTGCACAGATATAGGGATTAGAAAATCAGAGTTTGTGGCAAAAACTCAAGTCCTTTATTTCAATAATATCTAGACATTTGAATGCCATTATGATTGATCCTTTACTTCCAGAGGAGATAGTTAACATCAACCAATTAGAGGTAAAAAGAAACTGAATACTTGCCTCTAACTCTAATTTTCTAATCCTTATATTTTTGGAACCTTTCAAATTGTCTGGAATGTTAAATAGTTAATTTAATGTTTGTAGGAAGTTTCTTTGAAATATTTATCTTCTCAACGTAAAAATTGATTGCTGACATTAAACGAATCTCTAATTAAAATAAATTTGAACAGCCAATTTTTTTATTATTTAAAAGCAAAAATCATAAGAAAAAAATCTTTACCAAAAGATTAGAATAAAATATTTATAAAGGAACTGAGTATTAGCCACAAATTCTGATTTTCAAATCGCTAAATCTTTGCAACCTAATGGTGTTTACCTTAGATATTTCAAACTATCATTATTTGATCTCAAATAATTCATAGTTTGAAATATCTAAGGTCTCTGACATTAAAATACAAAGATATAGGGATAAGAAAATCAGAGTTTGTGACAAAAACTCACTTCCTTTGCTAGAATATGAGAACACCATGATTTTTATTTATTGAAGTCTATTTATAATTCCTAAAGTTGTTTGTGTCTAGATAGGTTCTGATGTACTAGGAATGTTTGTGTCTAGATAGGTTCTGTTGTACTAGGAATGTTTGTGTCTAGATAGGTTCTGATGTACTAGGAATGTTTGTGTCTAGATAGGTTCTGATGTACTAGGAATGTTTGTGTCTAGATAGGTTCTGATGTACTAGGAATGTTTGTGTCTAGATAGGTTCTGATGTACTAGGAATGTTTTTGTCTAGATAGGTTCTGATGTACTAGGAATGTTTGTGTCTAGATAGGTTCTGATGTACTAGGAATGGAACCAACTCCGAAACTAATTCATCATATGAGTAAAATTTTTGCATTGAAGGTATTTAAGGATAGAATATTTACAATAAAGGGACTGCACGCGTATTTTAAAGTGATCCTCCATGCAGAGGTTTGAGGGGTACCGTTGAGAATCGGGGATGACCCTCTTTAAATGAAAGGTCACTTTAAATTACGCTTACAGGCCCTTTAAACATAGAATATTTACATTAAAAGTAGAATATTTACATTAAAAGTTGAATATTTACATTAAAACTAGAATATTTACATTAAAAGTAGAATATTTACATTAAAAGTTGAATATTTACATTAAAAGTAGAATATTTACATTAAAAGTAGAATATATACATTAAAAGTAGAATATTTACATTAAAAGTTGAATATTTACATTAAAAGTAGAATATTTACATTAAAAGTAGAATATTTACATTTAAAGTAGAATATTTAAAAAGTAGAATATTTACATTTAAAGTAGAATATTTAAATTAAAAGTAGAATATTTGCATTACAAGGTAGAATATTTATGTTTAAAGTAGAATATTTGCAATTTAAAAGTAGAATTTTTACATTACACATAAATGATATATTCTTTTCTTTTAAGTAAAATTTGCAGTTAAAGTAAATTATCCATTAAAATTGACTGAAAAAATATTATTTTTAAGAATAATTGTCTAATGTCTATATAGCATCAAAAAATTGTGTTTTTTTCTGTAGGAAATAGGAGGAATTGTCTTACCACAAGGTGCTATAATTACTGGTAAGAAACGATTAAAACTATTTCTGTTTCTAATAAAATAGTACTGGTCAATGGATCGAATGAACTATGGAATTATGGAAGTATGCCCTGTTTTAAAAAATGATCTTAAGGGACTTTTTTTAAGAGACTCGTCATAAGTCATTTCCATTAATAAGTTTGTATGTAGGTAACCTATCCTGCTTCTTAAAGTATGAAAGTGCAGTTTACAAGGAACCAGGAATTCAAGAATATGAAATTATAATGGCAAATGCTGCCGCTAGGTAAGACACAGGGCGTCAGACGTCGCTTAACAATCGCCTTAAACTCAATTTCCTTTTATCTTTGCAACTTGATGGTTATTATTATTCCAAATTAGACTTTTCGATCTAGCAAAACCCTAAATGTAAATTAGATGCAAAGATATAAGTCTCGATTAAGTCGATTAAGTCGATTAAGGCTATCTATCTATCTATCTATCTATCTATCTATCTATATATCTATCTATCTATCGATCAGTTCCTTTGGAATATTTAAAAAGTTCTCATGCATCGCATTCTTTCATAAAAGATTCAATATGGATCAATACGTTTACAACATCAAGAATTGGGGCATTTAACATTTTTTATTATTCTAAATCTTATCGTGTAAAAATTACTTTCATGTATATTGTCGCCCCTCCCCCCTCCCCCAAAAAAGTCAAGAATCATTAAAATGTCCCCGAGCTGTATTGTACTATGTGTATTGTGTGTGTATATAAAATTATTAAAATGTCCCCGAGCTGTATTGTACTAAATGTATTGTGTGTGTATATAAAATTATTAAAATGTCCCCGAGCTGTATTGTACTATAAAGTGTATTGTGTATATAAAATTATTAAAATGTCCCTGAGCTGTATTTTACTAAGTGTATTGTGTATATAAAATTATTAAATTGTCCCCGAGCTGTATTGTACTATAAAGTGTATTGTGTATATAAAATTATTAAAATGTCCCCGAGCTGTATTGTACTAAGTGTATTGTGTATATAAAATTATTAAATTGTCCCCGAGCTGTATTGTACTATAAAGTGTATTGTGTATATAAAATTATTAAAATGTCCCCGAGCTGTATTGTACTAAGTGTATTGTGTGTATATAAAATTATTAAAATGTCCCCGAGCTGTATTGTACTAAGTGTATTGTGTATATAAAATTATTAAAATGTCCCCGAGCTGTATTGTACTAAGTGTATTGTGTGTATATAAAATTTTTAAAATGTCCCCGAGCTGTATTGTACTAAGTGTATTGTGTGTGTATATAAAATTATTAAAATGTCCCCGAGCTGTATTGTACTAAGTGTATTGTGTATATAAAATTATTAAATTGTCCCAGAGCTGTATTGTACTAAGTGTATTGTGTATATAAAATTATTAAATTGTCCCCGAGCTGTATTGTAATAAGTGTATTGTGTATATAAAGCCGAATATTGCACTAAGACATCAAATGTTTCTAGAAACTGGAAGTAAAAGTAAAATACTTTATTATTCAAATTTGTAGAAAAATAAAACCATCCTTCTTTGTGCACAATAAACCTGGAATTACAAAAGTAAACCATGCAAATTTTTAAATTTTTTATCAGGAAAACTTTTTATTTTCTAATATCTGTGGTTTTGAGGTAGAAAATACCACCTTAAAGGGACTGTAAAGGAAAAATGAAAGGGGGTATAGGCTGAAACCTGAGAAGTTGAACGATCCTGTCTCGAGAAATTGACATGAAACTGTGAGAAAATTATACCAAAACTTAAGATATACGTCTGTATCAGGTGACCAGAACTCCCTCCAATAGCAAGCAATTAAAAATGAAAAATTATTAAATTTAAATAATAATAGGAGCAAACCTGAGTTTCTCAGGCTCCTCTGGGATATTGTCGTTTTCAGATTTGTTGAATATGATCTGTTTAAAGGGAGTGACCGGCTATGTAAGGTAGTTGAACTTATTATGCAGTTTTGTGGAAAGCTTCTTTCGTATTCATTTGAGACATATTAAACTTTACAAAGATCTGTAAATCCTGAGTTTGTGCGCAAATTCGAAGTTCAAAACTCCTACTTTGAGGGTGTATACGTTTTCAGAATTAGTTTTTTTTTTAATTATTAAATAACGACGACATAAAATGTAAGAAAGCTCTACAATAAACTACAGACGTCATGTATAGGAACATGTTGAGAAAATAAAAATTAATCTTATCATCGAAAATAAGTAATCTTGTTCAATTATTAGTTTCTATTATCTCATTATTCTGGTTTCTCATTATTCACAAAGATTTTCGCAGATTTTCTAGAATTATTGAATGAAAACGAAATAATCGATTTTAGCATTGATTTATTGACAAATTTCTTTTGAGAAATATGTTGCTAACCATCTAATTAGATTACTGTATAATTTTTACTTTATTTTTCGTTGTCGTTATTTAATAATTAAAAAAAAACTAATTCTGAAAACGTATCCACCCCAAAACTACATAGCCGGTTACTCCCTTTAATACTACGAATCTTAGGCAAAATCTTACATATATATGTTTTGGTATAATTTTGACACCGTTTTATATCAATTTCTCGAGACAGGAACATTATATAGAATTCTTATAGGTCTCAATCAACTCCTCAGATTCTCAGGTTTCAGCCTATACCCCCTTTTATTTTTAATTTACAGTCCCTTTAATATACCCCCTTTCATTTTTCCTTTACAGTTCCTTTAAAGTAACATAAATTAAATTAAATTCTAATGCATAATCCCCGATTAACAACGCGTGCCCTTTAACTTAAGCCGTCATCTAGCTGAGCAAGACGAATTAAGATATTCAAGATTTTTTAATTCAAAATTTCCTATCGTGAACTCTCTCTAAATCTAACTTCCGGATTTCGATGCAACAAAAAAAAGGAAGGAATTATATCTTATCTTGCTTTAGAGAGGTTTCAATGGCGCGGTTGTAAATCAGACATGAAACTCTGGAGAATTACTTAAAAATACGGAAATACTTCCTTAAAAAATATAAATTAACATTTATTCCTTTATTTATAAAAAGATGGTATTTTAGTATGGAACAATTTGCATTAAATCCCGGTAATCTAAAAAACTTATTTTTTAAACCAGCTCTTTACAAAGGAATGTCATTTACTCACAGGAAAATTGGAATTAATGGAAATTAACTGGTTCTAATTTTAAGAGAGTAAATAATACATTTTTTATCTTAGCAATATTAACGTTTTTGTTTTAAAATAGGTTGTTAGATGCTAGTATTGATGAATACGTGAACACAAATATAGATTGGAAGGATCCGGTTCAAACTATAGTTCAGATGCATCCAGAGTTCGTTCATCAAATTAGGTGAGATATTTTATTGAAGATATTCCTCCGAAGGCCGAATTTAAAGAATTGGAGCCACCTCTCAAATTTGAGACGTGGTTCAAACATGGTTGGTTCCACTAGAAATTCTGTTATGTGTTTCGAAATTTGAGCCGGCGCTCAGTTGGAACCTGTTTTGGGCGGTTCAGCGACGCGATTCAAATTCTTTAAATTCGGCCCCGGGTTTAGCGTCACAAAAATGAAAGCATTGAGCCGGGGAAAGGCAACTTCTTTCAAGTTTATAAATTAAAATTGATGCTCATGTACAGTATAGATACACTTAATCAAGTACTTTCTGTGACCGTTTAATGAACGCCATGTTCAATTCACTCCAGTTCTCTTTAAACCTTTACAGATTTTAACTTCCCTTGATTTTTTTCATCAGATATTAATTGTTTTATTTGTGGTATCACTTTAACATTTCATTGCAAATTTAGGCTGCAAATATTTATGTAGAATATAAAATATGGGGAAACCTTATAGATAAACATTAATGTGTATTAAATTGGACATGGGTTAATTTAATATTAAGTCTTCAGTCCATTAAAATTGAATTTAGACTCAGAATTCCCCAATCCTAAAAGATTTCTTTTTTAGCTCTGGGATTTTAAGAATGAATGATTCAATGTTGGACAGTACTGAAGGGAGACACCTAGCGGAAATATTAGAAAACCATCTAGTACTAGTGGATCCAGCCCAACTAGCCCAGTATACACCGGAGAATATTATTCAGATGCCTGGGATAGTTCCTGCTCTACTAAGAAAAGCTTGGTTCGGAATATATAATTATATTGTAAAACAAGGTTCAGAAGTATCATTGTAATACTGCAACCTTTAATCATAATACGTTTAATAAAGAGTATTTAGATCACATTTATATCTCTCATTTCATCTTCTGTCTTGGTTTGCTGTGTCTAAAGCATGTTTCTGTACTGTACTCCTTTCCCTAGTGGCCTTTAAGTCGGTTCAGTACTAACACTACATACTTACAATCCACTACCAGTATGTAATGTAAACAATAAAACTGTAACTTTCCTTTTCCTTATTTTTAAGAATCGGAGGAAATATTCATTTATTTGCAGTTAAAGGACTGCGAATGTCCATACTGTTCACCAAGTTGGAATCTGCACTTACAAACGAACAATTAATACTTGTATACATTTTTCATTTTCTAATCCCTAAAAAAATATAGACTGTCAGTTCAGGACTTCGACAAAAATATTATACCATTATGCATTAGTCCAAAAATGTGTGGGGGAATGCAAAATGAAAATAAAGTTATAAAGATAAAGGGACAAGAAAATTAGAGTTTGGGGCAAGTAATCAGTTTTCTTCACGTTAAAAAATTGACATAACATTGCGGAGATGAATTATGAGTTTTTACGGATGAAAACTTGATTAATTGTTGCCAAATCTCTATGAAATCTCAGGATGTCATATGAAATAATTTCCGCAGTGTTTTTATTTTACCATAAGAATTTTCCCACTGCAGCTAATTTAATTGTCTTAATATAACATTTTTCTTCTTTAAATAATTTTTGACATTTTGTAAAATAAATTATTTTACAAATTATAAAGTTTTAACAATTTCAATTAAAAACAAATAATTTTATCAAATTTGAGAGAAAATTTTAAACTCGAATTTTAATAAATAATATTTGATAATTTCATTTAATTACATTCTTGTAATTTTATGTCATCCTTCATTTAAAGAGTTGACTATGCTCTCTGAAACCCATATCTGTCTATCTAAAATGTAGAAGATAATTTCCTTTAAGTAAATTCTTGTAATTTTATGTCATCCTTCATTTAAAGAGTTGACTATGCTCTCTGAAACCCATATCTGTCTATCTAAAATGTAGAAGATAATTTCCTTTAGTTAGATTCTTGTAATGTTTGAGCCAGTTCTGGACCTTCCTCAGCTTTGTAAATGTTTTTTTCCACGTAGACTGCAGCTTCATCCTGAAGAGACAAATAGCTGTCAATCAGAACAGGATTGACCAAATCTAATATCCTTCTAATTATCCGAACATCCCAGATGTTAATTCCAATATGATCGGGTAATGATTAAGTCTTTGAGAGAAAGAAGTGTAAAGTGTTTTGTTTTATTTACCAACCTTTTTCATGAAAAAGTAATTCATGATTTTAGATAATCCAATGAACAAAAACATACTAGTTGTGCAGTGTACACAGATCTGTTTTACTTAATGGGTTGATGTCGTCTTCCTCTTCCACAGTATTACAGGCCTCCCTGTACCCTCCCCCCTGTCCCTGGATAGGGTTTAAATACATAATACTGGATGAAATATATTTGTAGAAATTAGCTTGAAAACTTTCTGAACAGAAATAACATAAAAACTCATATAAAGAAGCAATATAAATAAATTAATTCACAACTCAAAATAATAAAACTTTGTACAGCCATTGAATAGATTGTACTGCAAGCTGCACAAAAGTTATGTTATCTAGCATACAAACCTAAACTTACCAGAAATTCTGTACGGAGTAAGTTATAAATTTACTATTTGCACATTGTACAATATGCATGTACAGTTCTGGGCGTACATTGTAAGTGTACTGTTTTGTATACATCAGATACTATTAGTATTGTACATGTACAGTTCTGTACATACCTTATACTATGTGCATTGTACATGTACAGTTCTCTGCATATATTATACTATGTGCATTGTACATGTACAGTTCTGTGCATATCAGAAACTATGTGCATTGAACATGTGTACATTTCTGGGCGTGCATGGTAAGTGTTACAGATTTTTATATATCAGATACTATGTGCATTGTACATGTACAGTTATGTACACATCTTATACCATGTGCATAGTACATGTACAGTTCTGTGCATATCAGATACATATGTGCATTGTACATGTACAGTTCTGTAAATATCAGATATTAGTTGCATTGTTTGGTTTTAGGCTAAACTTATCTAACTGTAATATAGTTCAACAATTAATTAATGCAGTTAGTTTCAAGTGTCCAAAAAAAAGGGTTATTAGTTTCCATGCTAAAATTTAGACTCTAAGACTTGATTTAAGTTTCTTGTTTTATAGGACACCCTGTATCTATTTTTTGGTTGATGAAAATAAAAAAGATAAAGTTTTTAATTGAAATTTTTAAGCTAAATTTTTAGAAATTACTCAATTTAATCATATTATCTTTTTTTTCTTTTTTTATGTTTTTAACTTCATAAACTAAAATAAAAAAGCTTGTAGGAAAATTGTATGAATAATATGAAAATATGAAATACATCCCTCTGTATATAAAACAGCTCGCCCTGGGCATCTAGAACAATCTGGGTTCAAATCCTTTGTAAATTACTGGCCAGCAGGGTACATTTTAAATATTTAGGATACAGGGATACAAAGATTCAGGGATTTATGGATACAGCTAGGGATACAGACATTTTGGGCTACAGGGATACAGGTATGCATGAATATATATATGCATGGCCTGGTATAAGGAAGAAGAGATACAGGGATAAATGGATAGTGGATACAAGGATAGAGAGATTCAGGGATTCAGGGGATAGAAATATGCAAGGATACATGGATACAAGCATACAGGAATACAGAGATTCAGGGACACGGAGATTCATGTATACCTGGATACAGGGATACAGTGATTCAGGGATTCAGGGATACAGGGATTTAGAGGTACTGCGATTCAGGAATACATTGATACAGGGATACAGAGATTTAAGGATACAGAAATTTAGGGACACAGAAATTTAGGGATACAGAGATTCAGGTATACCTGGATACAAGGACACAGGGTTACATCAGATACAGGTATACAGAGATTCAGGGATGCAGGGATACAGGTCAATAGGGATACAGTATTTAGGGATATAGGGATACAGAGATACAAGGATAAATGGATACAGGGATATATGGATAACGGGTTACAGAGATACAGGGATATAAGGATATATGGATACATGGATACAGGGATAGAGAGATACAGGGATAAAGAGATACAGGGAAACAGGTAAACAGAGAAACAGATAAACAACTAGAGACACATAAATGTAGGGATACAGGGATACAAGGATAAAGGTAAACAGGGATACAGTGATACAAAGTTCTATTGAGCTAAGCCAACGTGTTTATATCAATGTAAAAAGAAGAAGATTTATGATAGTTAAGAAGATTACAAGGATATTTGAAAAAGATGGGGAGAAAGTGAGATACAAAGTGTATGAAAAAATGAAATACAATGTGAAAGTGATATAATTCAGCAAAAAATGGTCTGAAAGTGAGGGCTCACTGATTACTGGGATAAAGGCGTAGGTTGGGTCTCTGATACGTTTAACAGAAGAGTTTTTATTAAGAAGGATATTTAATGTTTCATGTTTAAAGCAAGGTTGAAGCCCGACTAATTTAGCAAAATGATATTTATAAATATAATATAAGAGTTTAAACACTGAACAAGTTCAAGATCTAGAAATTATTTAACTGTTCCCCGTCCTTCAACTTGTGTATCAAGAGACCTGAAATTAACCTTCTGATACTCAACTTAAGATAAGATTTTTGAACTTAAATACAGAATTTACTCCGCTGATCGGCATAAACTTTGGCCTCGTGAAAATCTGAAGGGGAAATCTAATTGGGAACATAAAGTTCTGGAGAAGTCGGGATCAGGACAAATTAGAGTTGAGAGCTTCTAAACCCTTTAACCTGGGCCTATACAGATACATTTCTGAATATTTTAACTCTATACCTGGGCCTATATAGATACATTTCTGAATATTTTAACTCTATACCTGGGCCTATATAGATACATTTCTGAATATTTTAACTCTAAACCTGGGCCTATATAGATACATTTCTAAACCTTTTAACTCTAAACCTGGGCCTATATAGATACATTTCTAAACCTTTTAACTCTAAACCTGGGCCTATATAGATACATTTCTAAACCTTTTAACTCTAAACCTGGGCCTATATAGATACATTTCTGAACCTTTTAACTCTAAACCTGGGCCTATATAGATACATTTCTAAACCTTTTAACTCTAAACCTGGGCCTATATAGATACATTTCTGAACCTTTTAACTCTAAACCTGGGCCTATATAGATACATTTCTAAACTTTTTAACTCTAAACCTGGGCCTATATGATACATTTCTGAACCTTTTAACTCTAAACCTGGGCCTATATAGATACATTTCTAAACCTTTTAACTCTAAACCTGGGCCTATATAGATACATTATTGAATCAAGGTATACAAATTAAAGAGGAAAGTGTGGGGGTGGGGGTGGGGTTGAGAATGTTTTCTAATTTTAATATCTTTGAAACCAAATGTCATATTGATTTATATTTCAAAATATCACTTCTGTGAGGTCAAATAATCAAAGATTAAAATTTCAAAGATCTATATTATTAGGTTGCAAAGATATAAAGATCAGACAATTTCAGTTTGTAGAAAAGACTCAATTCCTTTCTGATGATTGGAGGATATTTATGCAAAGATGATTGGAGGGTATTTATGAAAAGATGATTGGAGGATATTTATTCAAAGACGATTGGAGGATATTTATGCAAAGATGATTGGAGGATATTTATGCAAAAATGATTGGAGGATATTTATGCAAAGATGATTAGAGGAAATTTATGCAAAGATGATTGGAGGGTATTTATGAAAAGATGATTGGAGGATATTTATGCAAAGATGATTGGGGGATATTAATTTATAGATGATTTGAGGATATTTATGAAAAGATGATTGGAGGATATTTATGCATAGATGATTAAAGGATATTTATGAAAAGATGATTGGAGGATATTTATGCAAAGATGATTGGAGGATTTTTATGCAAAGATGATTAGAAGATATTTATGCAAAGATGATTGGAGGATATTTATGCAAAGATGATTGGAGGATATTTATAAAAAGATGGTTGGAGGATATTTATGCAAAGATGATTAGAGGATATTAATTCATAGATGATTAGAGGATATTAATGCAAAGATGATTGGAGGATATTTATGCAAAGATGATTGGAGGATCTTTATGGAAAGATGATTAGAGGATATTTATGCAAAGATGATTGGGGGATATTAATTCATAGATGATTGGAAGATATTTATGAAAAGATGGTTGGAGGATATTTATGCAAAGATGATTAGAGGATATTAATTCATAGATGATTGGAGGATATTTATGCATAGATGATTGGAGGATATTTATGCAAAGATGATTAAAGGATATTTATGCAAAGATGATTAAAGGATATTTATGCAAAGATGATTGGAGGATATTTATGCAAAGATGATTGGAGAATATTTATGCAAAGATGATTGGAGAATATTTATGTAAAGATGATTGGAGGATATTTATGCAAAGATGATTGGAGGATATTCATGCATAGATGATTGGGGGATATTTATGCAAAGATTATTGAAGGATATTTATGCAAAGATGATTTGAAGATATTTATGGAAAGATGATTGGAGGATATTTATGCAAAGATGATTAAAGGATATTTATGCAAAGATGATTAAAGGATATTTATGCAAAGATGATTTGGAGGATATTTATGCAAAGATGATTGGAGGATATTTATGGAAAGATGATTGGAGGATATTTATGAAAAGATTAGTGTGTTGAGTACGGGTTGAATAAAGGATTCATATAAAGATTATGACTTGGAATTTCAGGGTTTAGTTTCCTAAACTTCAAACCATCATGTTTTCTTCAATTAAGTCTGAGTGTTGAGGAAAAATATAAAAATAACAAAAGCATGAAAGATGTTAAATTTGGAGGGAAAATTAATTCAATGTAATAAATAAACAAAGGGACTGAAAGGGATTGAAAGGGACTGAAAGGGACTGAAAGAGACTGAAAGGGAATGAATGGGACTAAAAGGGACTGAAAGGGACTGAAAGGGACTGAAAGGGACTGAAAGGGACTGAAAGGGACTGAAAGGGATTGAAAGGGATTGAAAGAGACTGAAAGAGAATGAAAGGGACTAAAAGGGACTGAAAGGGATTGAAAGGGACTAAAGGGACTGAAAGGGACTGAAAGGGACTAAAAGGGATTAAAAGGGACTGAAAGGGACTGCAAGAGACTGAAAGGGATAGAAAGGGATTGAAAGGGACTGAAAGGGATTGAAAGGGATGGAAGGGGACTGAAAGGGATTGAAAGGGATTAAAAGGGACTGAAAGGGACTGCAAGAAACTGAAAGGGATTGAAAGGGATTGAAAGGGACTGAAAGGGATTGAAAGGGATTGAAAAGGATTGAAAGGGATTGAAAGGGACTGCAAGGGACTGCAAGGGACTGAGAGGGATTGAAAGGGACTGAAAGGGGTTGAAAGGGACTGAAAGGGATTGAAAGGGACTGAAAAGAATTGAAAGGGACTGAAAGGGGCTGAAAGGGACTGCAAGGGACTGAAAGGGACTGCAAGGGACTGAAAGGGATTGAAAGGGACTGAAAAGGATTGAAAGGGATTGAAAGGGATGGAAAGGGACTGCAAGGGACTGTAGACGCAAATTCTAGTGACTTTTCATTTATCTTAAGTATGTGTCTAATTATCGTCGACGGAGAATTCCGTAATTTTCTCGCTAAAAATGGTTGCAGTCCAGTGTGACTGTGAACTTGATACAAAAATTATACATATTTTCTGAACTAGAGAGTAAAGTAATATTTTAAAATCACAAATTGATTTTTTTACGAATAAAATAAAAAGAACGTAAAAAAATCTATATATACATATTATCATCAATTAAAATCGTTTCTCCAAAAAAGGAGTTTAATTTTTAATGATAAAAATAAGGATAATTCCGTCATCCTTGATCTGACGAAGGTTTAAAGGGTATCGTTTTGAATCCACTCTTAGATATTTTTTCTAAGGCATTTTCCCAATGGCGACTTCCCAAATGTTCATTTTCTCAAGTGGCAACTTCCCAAAGGATAAGTTAGGTCCTCTGGGGCCCAGCGCTCTCGGTTGGGGCAAGGATAGGCAAGGGGGCTGAGCACTGCGGCTAGAACAGGCTAGGGGACCGAGCGCTGTGGCTATGACATACTTGGGAAGTTGCAGCTAGGAAAATTGCAAATTTGGGAAGTTGCCGCTTAGGAAAATACCATTGCAGAAAGTTGCCGCGTGAGAAAAAGTCTTTGGGAAAGTACCTAACATCGCTTGAAATTACGTTTACAAAAAATTATATATTACTGGAAATCCGATTTTCATCCGATTTTTGTAAGAATTTTGGGATCATTTTTTTCGGTACCAAAAAGCGAAAAAGCATGACTGTAAAGACATCATTTTGGCAAAATTTAGAAGTCACTTTTAATATTCTTGTAGATTGTATCCTATTTGGTTGTGTTCAGGCCTATATGTAAATATATACAGATTGGAAGAATTGTAATGTATTCTATTATCTATCTATCTAAGAACCAGCTATATCTATAAATCTATATATGTGAGTTTTATTCAGTTTAAAATCAAGAACCGTTTAAAATAGAATATTAAAATTCCATGAATGAAAAGGAAGTCATCTTACCCCAGCACTATGTAAAAGATTCCATTAAGCTCAGGATCATTTTTAAGAAAGCCCTTTGCGTTATAGTTTCAGTAGAAGTAAATATTTCCATTTACTGTTATAGCGCTGATACAAGGATTTATCTCTAATTAGATAATGAGATAGATAGAAAGATAGATGTTACCGCAATACTATTTCTATTGGTTCAGAAAAGACAACAAACACATGACTGAACCCTGATTGAATCAGGCGCTAATGTGATATGGTTATGTTCCTTATTCCAAAAATTGTGGAAGTTTTGAAATAAGTTAGCAATCCCTTCATGGTTTGAACATTGCAAATGTGTTCTAGCCTAACACATATACAAAACGTTTATTACATTTTTATCGACATAGGAAGGCCCTTTGACCGATTTAAAGCATGCAGTTTACAGCAATCCAAAATGTATAGGCTAGCAAGCAAAAATATATAATATTGCCAAATACTTCTTTTATAAACTTAAACAAGACATCGCTAGTTCAAGCTTAGAATGCTAAATAAAAAGTAAAAGTGATTTAGTAATGTAAGCTCAAATACTTCTGTGTTGCAACACTTCAAAGTCGACCTGGTCGCGAAAATTGATGCATGATTTACAGATCTGTCTGTTTATACTAATTAAATTATTGATTACTTTTAGAAGAAAAAAATTTAATTAAAAAACTTTTAAATAGAAAATTATACACTATAAGGATTCATAACTATAATTGGATAATGAGATAGATAGAAAGATAGATGTTACCGCCATACTATTGGTTCAGAATGGACAACAAACACATGACTGAACCCTGATTGGATGAGGCGCTAATGGACGCGGCATACAGGAGTGGTCTGATCGTGTATTTTAAAATTCTATTTTAAAATTATCTAAAAGATTTTTTTCGTAATAAATGAAAACTCCCTTCAACGTTTTATTACTCACTCAACCCTTCTTGGACCAACCTGTTAATATCGTTCAACTTCCGGTAACAAATTTAAAGAACACTTCCGGACTCTGAGAAATAAATCTTCCAACCGGCCGGATCTTAACTGTTTCTCGTACTCACATTAACATCAAGAACAACAAAATTATACTGGAGTTTAAACTGATTAATTTGGTCCGTGAAGTCACCGCTAAAAGAAAATTTAAAGGGAGTGTTCGCGAAAAATGAAAGGGGGTATAGGCTTAATGCGATAAAAAGCTTAATCGTGCAAGTTATGGACATGGTCGTTACCCTTCATTAAAGGGATTGTCCTTGTAATTTCAAGTAATTTCATTATAAAGTGGGGTATGCTAGATTCACAACGGTTCCCTTTAAACCTTTGTTTGTATTTCTAGCCTGAAAAGTGTTTAATTTTGACAATTTTCTTCATATTGTTTATGGAGTCATTTCATAAAAAAAACTAATAAAATTTCAAAGAAAAGCTTTTAAAAGTACCATAACATATATGCCAGCTAGACGTACTTCATGCCAAACCAAGCTCCTGTATGTCGAGTCCATTAGCGCCTGATCCAATCAGGGTTCAGTCATGTGTTTGGTGTCTATTCTGAACCAATTGAAATATTATGGCGGTAACATCTATCTTTCTATCTATCTCATTATCCAATCAGAGTTTTAAATCCTTTAATCGGCGCTATCAGTAAATGGAAATATTTACTTCTACCATGAAACTATAGTGACAGATATAATATAGCTTCTTGAACCTTGCCTTTATGTTCAGAAGCTAGTTGTAGGAGATAGCTTAAGTATTCAGAGGTAACATTTTCTGGATCTACTCCTGTAATATCATCCTCAACTATCATAACAGCCCTATTAACAGCTGTTCTATGTTTTCTCACACAATCCTCCATGTTTGCTAACTGGTCATTAATTGTGGTACCAGTATCATTCCATGGATTTGAATCAGAGTCTAAAAATAGCTCATCAGACCCCTCAGATTCTGAATAATCCCCCACTGGAACATTAAAATGGGTGCTTGTACTAATTCTGGTAGATGTACTTATTCTCTGTGGATCAACATAAGTGTCCCATAGCAAAGATTCTCTTGAATCATAACTTCTTGGGGGGCTAAATGGATTTATACCAGGAACAGTCCCTTTAGGTACAGGTGGGCTATTTGTTAAATCAGCTCTTGGATGAGGTTTACTAGGTAAAGTTTTGCTAGATCTTGAGGCTGGGGGTAAGGGCCCATACAAACCAACTCCAGTAGACTGGTGTAGACTTCTTGTCAAGGCACCTTCAGGTTTTGCAGATACAGGGTTTCCAGTAGAGTCAAACCCTTGTATTGGAGTGGTCTGCCCACTCATTAGTGTCTGAAAACTGAAAAACACAGGGTTGCAGCTTTTATGTGCATAGAAATATCATCAGAAATCAGATTGCAGCTTTTATGTGCAGGCCAAATATCATTTAGATAAATATCAAGGTACAACTTTATACAGTATCAAACAACAGCTTAGTACAAAGTTAATTTTTCCACATTTGTACTAACAACCTGAGAATCACTATCTAAAGGTGTATAGTGGTTCAGTGATATTTATGCTCTTTATCCTGAGCATTTACCAGTCTATAGTTCAGTTGGTATAGCAGGGTCATAAACCTTCCTGCTGTTGTTGGTTGTTGCTGTTGAAGTTGCCTTGAAATACTGTAGCTGTTGCTCTTCTATCCCAGAGATATATGTAAGTGCAAGGGTTTACAACTGGCAGATTTTTTGATTTTTTGTCTTTCTTTAAATAAAGTTTTTTCAAAGTTTCTCCAGAATAAACCAAATTTTTCACTGTGCTATCTAAAATTTTTTCCCAGAGAGACCCGTGTCGAGAGTCCAAAGTCCAGAGTCCCGAGTCCAGTGTCCAGAGTCCAGATGACAGTAGTACAAAGAGTCTACACCAAGTCCCGAGTCCAGAGGCGTGAGTCCAGTGTCGAGTGTCTAGAGGCGAGAGTCCAGAGTCCGATATCCAGAGATGAGATTTGTATCCATCCACAATTAAACCAAGAGATAGTGCAGTAAAAGTACTTTTCTTATTAACTTATTTATACATTTATCTTTCAATCTTAGTAACTATATTCTCTGTAACATAAACTAATTTTAGATATTTTTAGATTGAAACCATTGAAATACATATTTAATATTGTCTTTCATGCTTGCAATTTGCTGTCTTATATTCTCTTTAAATAGGCTGTAAATCGCCTTAAATAGATTTTACAAAGAATCTTAAACGTTTTTGAAGAGCTATTGAGAAGAACAAAAATGTTTAGAATTTCTAACATGTCACCTTTTTCCCATACTTTGCGTAATGTCGCATAAATTAAGGTTATTTTCATTCTTTCCAGTTCAGTGTGAATAATCAAAAGGGCGTTAGTAAAAAAACACACAAAATGCTATTTTTTATTTATTAGCGCTAAAAATGGTAATCATTAGTCTCCTTTCTCGATCTGACTCCCACTTTTATCGAAAACGAACTGAGGTGACATGGAAAAAAAAGCCAGTAAACTCATACAAAAACAATTGCTGTGTTTAACTTTATTCAGGGCTAATCATATTTTTTTTTATTAAACTTGCTGATTATTCAATACTTTCTCTAGTTACCCATGTCCTTGAGAAAACTCAGAAAGTTCTCAAAGCCAAACATTTGCCATTTTGTTGGATGGAACTTAGAAGACCGTAATTCAGCAAGGAAAATCTATTTTTTCGGCATTTAAGGATATTTCAGCTCCTTAGAATAACTCCATCATCCTAGGTCACTATTTCGATTTGAGATTATAATTCTAGATTTTTGTGTGACCATTACTTTAACTATGACTATGGCTGGAATCCAGGTTTTTTAAATGTATTCCATAATTAAATTGAAATAAATATACGCACAGTCTTACTCTTTTAAGCATATTATTTATCGTCAAATTCATCACCCAACCAATCTTATTTTTGAAGTTCTTGGTTGTCATTACCCTTCAGGTCCTCAAAACAGAATACTTTCCATGCAAATTTTTATTTGTTTGTAAAAAATGTGACATAAAAAGCGTAAGAACTTGTTCGTGTGATGGATTTTCAACTATAGACATGGTACCAGAAAATATCCACTTTAGAATATCTCCATCACTGGATTAATCTGTCTTTTCAAGGGGTTTAAGATGTTTTTGTCATTATTATGCCCATCATTTAGTTCTGGTTCTAGACATTTATTGGGTTTTTTGCCATCTTCTATCTGATTTTGTTGGTTAATTTTGAGTTTTAAATCTTGAGTGGTTTTAGTAACACCCTTTTTTATCATGCAAAAACTAGTTAAGCTCAAAGGTATTATTGATTGTCCTCTATGGAAATCTTTAAATGACGGATTATTAAAAACTTTGTTTCTGTTAGAGTAAATATTATTTTGTTAATCTCTTAAGATACCTGATATCTTTATTACAAAGGTTAATAGAAAAAATGAAGACCTTTTTTATAAAAATATGTGCATAAACCCTTTCCCTCCCCACCCATTCACTCTTGGTCTACACATTGAGGAAAGTTATGTTTAATCCAGTGTATAATATAATTAATATATTCTAGGCATCCAACCAGATGTAATATAAGTATTGAGTATGTATATATCCCTATATACAGTTACATACTCTAAAAGGGTCATTACACTTCTTCGTGTATTATAATGATTATTCTCTATACATAATATATCAGATAGTTTATGTTTATATTTACAAAATGGTTTACGGAAGTATATTTCCATATCCAAGAATTTAGGTTTCATATTTGAAATCGTCTTGATACACAAAAGAGATTTGATGAGCACAGTTTGTATATTCCCTGTAGGCTTAACCCCTACCCCCACCCCCATTGTTTTTTACGATACCTCAAAAAGTATTAGTCTGAGGCTGTTCAAGCTTTTTGACTTTTCTAACTTATACATGCCTCTCACCTTAGGCTGATTAAGCTGGGCTTTTAAACTTACTGCCTGAGTCCTCAGACATACTACCTGAATGACTTATTTTACCTTTACCAGACTAAATCTATATTTTGACCTACTTCCAGGCATTGGATTTCAAGATGTTAAGGCTTTTTGGTAAGCCCTTAACAAAAGGAAGCAGATTGCACCATGCCTGCAAAGAAATTTTATCTATATTTTTTTAAAGGAACTTCCACAATTTTATTTTTTCTTAAATACACATTTAAGTGTTCAAAATTTTGCAAATGTTTGCTTATTCGCTGGGTTAAGGGCTTTTCAAATAATTTGTCATATTTCGCTAAGTTTTAGTTTTTTTGCACACTTGTTGCTATATAACTAGATTCTGCAACTCTGAAAGGAAGTGTTTACGAATCATTGTTAGAGAATGTAATTTTTATGTAAACATTTTTAATGAAAAACAAAATAAAGAAATATATTTCATGCAGCAAGATTTCTAATTTCTGCTTTATATGATAAACTACACAACTCCTTGTACCGGCATAGCCTGTACATAGCCTGTATCGGCACAGCCTGTACAGTGTACATAGCCTGTACCGGCACAACAAAAATTAAGTTTTACCTGCATGGTCACGCCAAATTGTACCTGCATGGTCACGCCAAATAAATGTCAATGTCACGTTACTCGTTTTCAATCATAACTCTTCTTTTTATAGACCTATTGAAAAAAATGTAAAACGTTTTGAATTTCTTATTTCTTTTCATTATCGGGTGTTCTTTTGAAACTATAGAAGGGCTGCGTGGTCACAAAGTCTAACCAGTAATTTCGAATAAATTGATGGACCTCTCCTGTGCGTCTAGATTTTAGTGCGCCGTCTTCGCACGAGTTAATCGGCCCCTTTTTGTAAAAAACTTAAAGCATCAAGTCATTTTATAATTTTTTTTTAACCAAACGCTTTTCAGAAGTCTAAATTTGTGTTTTTTTCTTTGTTTTCTAACAAGATTAAACTAATGTGATAAAATATGAATGTTATAACTCACACATCGTGTCTAGAATCAGTTTTTTAAGGCGCTTACACAGGATTTTAGCCGAGGGGGGGGGGGCGCACGCAGATCAAGGAAATATAGCATACACAAGAGTTTGCGCGATTTTTACCCCTTCCAGCTTCCCCCCCCCCTAGCCATTAAATTAGTTTTACTTTATTTGAAGTCTACGTGTCCCCTTTGTAGTCCACTCAGGCGCGCAACTAAGGGGGGAAATGGGGGCAAGGCCCCCCTAGCCTGATTAAATGGGGGGGGGGCAAGCCTCACCCTTAAGAAAACTTAAGAAATGGGGGGGGGGCTGTAGTGTAGGGGGGTCAAAAAGTCTTTAACATGGGTCCATATAGTTTATAGCTAATTTTCTCGAACCTAAACCTACCCTCATTCTTAAAGCAAACTCAAATTCACTTTAAAGGAACTGAGTTTTTGTCACAAACTCTGATTTTCGAACATCTATATCCTTCGCAACACTATGCCGCAGACCTTTGATATTTCAAACTATGAATTATGTTAGATCAAATAGTCAAAGTTTGACATATAAAAGGTTTACACCATCATATTACACAGATATAGGAGTTAGAAAATTTGCGTATGTGGCATAAACTTACTTCCTTTAGGTGCATTCTTAAAAACTAATGATTACAAATGTTGAATAAAAGGGGAAATTTAAGTCTGGTAGGACAATTTGAATAAGAATGTGTTAGTATAATTTAAAAAACTTAAATTTGGGGGCATTTTTTAAAGAAAGGGATAAAAATAAAACGAATCTGAGGCTCTGAGCTTATATTGAAAATGTGGAATTTGAGTTTGCTTAAAGAGTATTGTAAACCAATCAAAAAGTATAGGTTTAAAAAAAATACTTACTATGGCATGTGGGATCATATTTTTTTAATTTTCGAGAAAATTAGCTATTTCTGGAACTATGTGGACTCTGTGGACCCCTGTTAAGAACTTCTTTCCCCTTCCCCGTACAGGGGGGCAAGCCCTCGTAAGGGGGGGAGAATTCCCCCCTTAATAAGGCTTGGGCGGCCCCCATGGCCCCCCCTTAGTTGCGAGACTGCAGTGTCGTTCCAATTCAAGGACTATATAGTGTATCCCTCTGTAAGTTCTGAATCACTCTGAAGTCTTGCCGCGTATTTGATCAAAGGTCAGTAACTGCAAAAAATCTGAGAAATATTGCAGACAAATGCAACAAAGATTTGAATATTATCGACAAACGTATTGTAAAAAATTGTATGATATTTCAAGAAATACCCTTGGAAGAAGAATGGAGGATTCCATCTTTAAATGAATTAATTTCTGCAAAAAACAATAAGATTGTTATCAATGGAGTTGACCAAGCTGAGATTGACGATATTATTAATTTTATATGCACGACCTAATTACAGTATGATTTTGTTTCTTGTATTTGTATTCATTTTTGATATATTCTCTTATAGTTCTTTTTTCTTCTGTTTAATTGTACCAATTATTTAAATTGTGTACGTTTACGAAAATAAATAAAATAAATAAAGTATTACATTTCAAGGGGTTACCCCTGCGCCAGGGGCGTACTGTAAACAGCCTAGGGGGGTGAACTTTTTAAATTTTTCTGATTCACCTCCCTGGCGGTGGAAGTTCACCCCCTGAATATGCCGTATTGAGAATTTAAAAAATCAAGTTTTAAAATCAATATTAACCCTAAAAGACTGGGATGGGGGCTGCATCTATGTGTAGACTGAAGGGGCATTCCATGTATCTTGGTTTTCATGGATATTATATGATTTTTATTATTCCAATCTAACTCCTGACCCATGTATCTTGGTTTTCATGGATATTATATGATTTTTATTATTCCAATCTAACTCCCGACCCATGTATCTTGGTTTTCATGGATATTATATGATTTTTATTATTCCAATCTAACTCCCGACCCTTGTATCTTGGTTTTCATGGATATTATATGATTTTTATTATTCCAATCTAACTCCTGACCCTTGTATCTTGGTTTTCATGGATATTATATGATTTTTATTATTCCAATCTAACTCCCGACCCATGTATCTTGGTTTTCATGGATATTATATGATTTTTATTATTCCGATCTAACTCCCGACCCTTGTATCTTGGTTTTCATGATAATTTCCCTTAGTAGAAGTGTAGAGGTGGCATTTTTAGGTTCAGGTGTAAAGATACCCCCCTCCCCCCCTCCGGACAAATACCTGAATACAATTCAATTTTATCAAACCATATATATCTTTGAATGGTAAAATTTAAAAAATCAAGGGGAAATGTTTATTTTTTATTTTAAAACTCAGTCATATTGATAGAATTTTTGAAATCTCTGAAAACTTAATAAACAAATTTTCTAAGCTAATCAAATTCTGAACAAGGTAAAAGTTAAGAACTTATTATCTTTTTCTCTTCAAACTTTCAAATACTTTCAACCTGTTCAAACTTAGCAGGGATAAAAAAAATAAAATATGTTTTTAGTATTTCTTAAAGGGACTGTATAGCGTAATGTTTAAGTGACCCTCCATGCAAAGATGGCAATGCCCGATTCACAACTGTACCCTTCAAACCCTTATTTAATCAATAATGTGAAAGATATTGTCGTTTTTCTAGGTTTAAAAATGTTCAATATTAACACCAATTTATCTGTAAAATAAAACGAACAGGAAAATAATTCACCATTTTTGCTTGCAGGGGGAGGCTCAATTTAACCCTAAACATGGAATAAACACACACAAATAGTCAGGGGGAACAGGGTGTGTTTCAATACAGTTCTAAAAGTTTGTTGAGTCTGTAATTACATTTAATTTTAACTTCATAAATTGTCATTATATATTTGTATTTTTCATGGTTTATATAGTTATATTACCATATTGGAAATATGAAGAGTTGAAAAAAATGAAGGAAGGATATAATCCAATATGTTTTTTGTATAAATATATATAAATTCATTTTGTATATATATTTACACAGGAAACTGCAGTGTAAAATACTAAACATATTGACAGGGGTTTACTTCCCCCCCCCACCAAAAAAAAAATTTTAAATATCTAAAATTATTTTACTAATTGTTAAATTCCACACACAATTTTTTTCAGAAATATATTTCCCTGACAACTTCAAAAAATCAAGTATTTCCTTTCACATTTAAAAATATGTAAATAAATTTATCATATTTTTATATCAATTTTACTAAAATTCTTGGAATTTTACTTACACCATATCTTTAAGTATTATTTTATTAAAATCTTTGTAACCGAAGCAAGTGCAGGTTCTCGCCAAAGACCAATATCTTAATGAGTATAAATAGCGCCGATATAAGGATATCTAATTAGATAATGAGCTAGATAGAAAGATACATGTTACCGCCATGCAATTTCTATTGGTTCAGAATATATACCAAACACATGGCTGAACCCTGATTGGATCAGGCGCTAATGAAATCGGCATACGATAGAAAAAAGAAGTCCTACCTCAGACCTTGTAGGCTCATACTTCTTTCTGGTCGGCAATGTTTAACTTGCCATTTGTAATAAATAAATGCTACATTAATAGCATCTTCAGTTGTAATTGTTGAGGCTTTGGGTACCACCCTGGGGAATGGACTGACTAGGGTGTTAAATGACACCCCACCCGTTTTTCAAATTAAACAAATTTAAATTCCGAAAATGTCTTTTTTGCGTATATCCGAAGGTTTATATAGAAACCACAATTGTAACTGTCAATTTTCAGATAGAAAATCAAGGATGTTTTCATCATTTTTAATGAGACAAAGGTTAACAAGGATGAGGAAATTGCGTTACAAATCTGGCATGTAGGGTCCCTTGAAACTAAGTAAACAATAAACATTCCCCTTAATGAAGCCCTCTCCACCCTTACAACATGTCTATTAACAACACTATGGAGGATATTATCGAAGATTGTCAAAAATAGATTAAACTGCAGAGAAGGTATGATACAACCCCTCCACCTCCACTGTCTGGACAACATGCAGTTTTGGAGTCTGAATATAAATAGAATGAGAAATTGGGTCTACATGATTTGCGGTTTCAATAATTGCTCATAAGCCATGATTTATTGTCTCACATACAATAATTCAAAACCCCGGACCATTCATAGTTTTGAAGCTTCTCCAAAGTCCCCCAAATTTAGGATTAAAATTTACAGGATTACTGGCTGAACTTTGGTACCTCGTAACCAGGCCCGTTGAATAAGAAATAAGAGCATATCATTTTCATATTGCAAAGTCAAAGTAATAAATGATTACTTAACTCTGTTAGTTAAGCAGTACTCCCTTAAAAGCTCAAATACACTTGTTAAAAAGGTTAGCCTTTATAGTGTGCATTGACAATGTAATAAAAACAACCATATACCACTGTAAAACCAAACCAAACATTGTTTAAAAAAATCATTAAAAACCCCCCCAAAAAATTTTTCGCCTGCAGCACATCAGGTTGCACCCCCCCTGGTCAAATCCTGGCTACGGGCCTGCTCGTAACTCCTCTCATTTGTATTTTAAACCCAAAACTGAGAAAAGCATTTAATGATTTCTATGTTTTTTAGCAACAGCACACTCCTGTATACCAAGTCCATTAGCGCCTGATCCAATCAGGGTTCAGTCATGTGTTTGTTGTCTATTCTGAACCAATAGAAAAAGTATGGCGTTAACTTCTATCTTTCTATCTATCTCATTATCCAATCAGAGTTATGAATCCTTCAATCGGCACTATCAGTAAATGGAAATATTTTCTTCTTCTGAAACTAAAGTGAGCATTTCAGTAAAAGAAGATATATGGAAGATTTCAAACAAAGATAAAATTTAATTTAGTTTAATTTCCAGTATCAGAACTTGTATATACTATAATAGAAAGAAAAAGGTCGAAAGGGGAAAGAATTACAAGAAAAGATCAAAATTAAACTATATATATAAGTTGGAAATGGATGCGCAGAGCGCCATGATTTCTACTAAAATATTAAGTTGAATTTAGATTGAAAGTAGAATAGACTAATGAGAAATATTGGAACAATTCAAGATAATATTCATCCATTTATATGCATTTATATAGATATTTACATATCTATATATAGTTTATATATATAACACAAACTAGCTTGGGAACCCAGCTTTGTCTTGAACCTAACGTTTTCCTTATGAAAGTCAAACCACTTAACTTAGAATCTTCAAACAAAAATTTTTTGTGGTTCTCTACCAAGTTTCCCATGCAAAATTTGAGGCAAATCGGTCAAGGGGTTCCGGAGTTATGATCAAACATAAAAAAGAGAGATTACTGTAAATAAAGAAAATACAAATATATACATATTGTGTATATTTATGTAGTAAACGCCACCTCCATAATAATTTCTTGAACACGTATCTATCCAGGTACAACTCAGATTCTCTTGACTATAAATGTCAAGATTGGCCAATCCCGTGTACTATGAACACCACTACCACTGGGCGCGATCTTGTTAGCTATCGATGTCAATACGGACACTATCAATCAATTGATCAATGTCTCAAACAGGACACACTCTACACGGCCGCAATCCCGTGAACTATCAACACCACTACCACTGTCCACTGGGCGCGATCTCGTTAGCTATGTCAACCGGACAATAGCAATCAATCAATGACTCAAACAGGACACGATCTTAACTTGTATGTTTCAACCAAAACCGAATTACTCTCAACACTAATAAAAGCGGAGTTTCTATAGTAACTAATGTATTTAAGGTTACAAGTTAGATTTAATAGACATAATTACAATTCCTACGTCTTTATCTATATCACATGATTAAGGCAATCAATGTTACGTATTACAGCACAGTTGAAAAAGGCGCAGTTAAGATGTACGTTATTATATATATCACAGGATTAAGCTAAGCCTGCTACGTATTTATTTGAAGCGCAGTTCAAATGAATAATGAGTTTTACGGAGAAGTTTACAAACATAGATAGTTAATAATGTACAACATACTACAGGTTTACAGAATATCATGTTATGGAGAACGATGAAACAAATGGCGAGGTCCAAAGTCGAACCATTAATTTGACCTTTTTAAATCAGACCTTTTCCTGATTTTACGTTGATTTATCTCAACAAAAGCATGGAGTCTTTGCATTGCCACAAACCTAAATTTTCTTATCCCTATATCTTTGCAATCTGATGATGTAGTCCTTTTATATTTCAAACTTAGAGTATTTAGATTCGTTAGAATTTTTTTAAGATCTACAACATTGGCTTGCAAAGATAGCTGAATTAAAAAATCAGAGTTTGTGGCAAAGGCTCAATTCCGTTTGCNCCCTACACTAAAATATACAAATACATTGATAGATAAAAAAGCTTCTGTAATGTAATTTGTACAGTTTATCCTCCTCTGCCAACATATTTGTAATAATTAGATGACCAGGTTGACATATTGACACTAATCTAGTATTATACGGAAATATACTGGATATTCACCCAATATATGTAACATTTTACACGCATATATCAGGGTAGAAATTCAGGGTTTTCGGCCTCTTGGGATTTGTAAAATTAATGTAGAAACTTTTGTCAGGCCTAAAATATGCTATTATAATAATAATCTATTAGTGTCTTCAATTATAAAGTTTGAAACGTATAGGTTTACTCACAAATGATGAAACCTCAAAGACGACTGCTCCACGAATGCATGTACAGATCATATAAATGTCTTTCTAACATTTATATGTATATAAACGTTTAGATTTCTTTGCTAAATCGTCTAGTTAACCTCTAAACTCTTAATAAAAGGCAGATAACCAAATTCAGGTAATTTTCCTAGAGAACGATTTTTGGACCACCGCTCCCCCCCCCTTCCATTCAATTTTGTACATGGTTATCATTGATCATGTGGCCGCAGAACTCGGTCCAGAAATTGTCTTAACCGAACCTAACCCTAAAATAATAATAAAAAAATAATAATTTTGCTGAAATCATGGACAAAATTGAATGGAGGGGGAGGGGGGAGCAAAAATCATTCACTAGCACAGACCCCAAATTCAACGTTTATTTCGCTTTGTTTAGAGAATTTTAGGTCATCATTAAAGTCTAATTCCTAATTCCTAATTAAGTAATTTCGAAAGCATTTGCAGGGGTACAAAAATGATGATCGGGTTTATAGTAAAGTCAAAACAAGGGCAAATACCGGTGACACTTTAAGACAGGCCCAGTATAAAAACCTGATAAAAAATCGCTCTGGTTGAATATGGTGTAATTATACATTACTCAATTACTATTTATAATTCAAATATCTTTTTATTTTAATTAACTTTTTTATTTTCTTTTGGGCTGTTTATGACATCAAACAACTCCAATTATAAGGAGTTAATTGAATTTATTTTTAAATTGTGATCTTTAATTGGCAAAAAAACAAAAAATGTTCAATTAATTAAATTAATTGAGACATTTTCTGTAAAAGAAAATAATATTTTTCAACAGAAGAAGAATAAGAAAATAACTTACTAAAAATTCTTTCTTGGTTTTAATCTAAAAAGAAGAAAATAACAACTGAGCAATCTAGCTGGATCACTGACTTTCAAATTCCACAGTGATACAAATTCAAATTCAGATTCTTTGACTGTTAATATATTCTTGATCAATCACTAAAATTTTTTTAATTTATCCATTTTCATAGCGGAGCCATCTTTATCTTACAAAAAATATATTATCCTAAAAGTTATCCAAATTGAACAAGTCGCTTTCTAAATCACATTGTGTTAATTTATCACTCCTGTATGCCGAGTCAATTAGCCCTTGATCCAATCAGGGTTCAGTCCATGTGTTTGTTGTCTATTCTGAATCAATAGAAATCATATAGCGGTAACAAATATCTTTCTATCTATCTCTTTATCCAATTAGAGTTATGAATTCTTCAATCGGCGCTATCAGTAAATGGAAATATTTACTTATACTGAAACTATAGTGATATAAAGTTTGCTAAAACATTATACCCCCTAGTCTCAATGCAAAACTGCACAAACAGTCAAATAATTATTTATCAGGAATTCAGGACCCCTTTATCTTTTAGTAAAATTTACAAAGATTACAGAGCGCTTTGTGTAATAATCTTAGATTTTGTTCAGAATCATTCCGTAATCCAAGGTTATAATGCAAGGAAAGTTATTTCAGAGGTGTACGTGTCTTTTGTACTGCAGTGTACTGTCTCTGGGCGGTAATGTTGACACAAGGCGGATGTCGAAGGCTGACATGGGATCCATCTCTCACATAAAAAATCAATGAAATATTCTAGTCATAGAAAACTATTATGTAAATTATCAAAATTATCAAAACTTAATGCTTTTAACCTCCTAGGATAAATAACGAAAACTGATGCATCTATTGTTGTTTACAAATTCCGCCCAGAGAGTGCTGGTTTCAATATGTACGCAGAGTATAAGCAACTGCAAATAACTTTCCTTGCATTATAACCTTGCCGTTGCTGTAATCTATCTTAGAATAAGAACAATACATTTTTTGCAGTTTTTCTTGTTTTCATTTGCGGATTTTGCAAAAAAAAATAACGAACTTATTTTGTTCTCTATTTTTATAGTCCATAAACCTTTCCTAGGGTTCAGCAAGGTGCCAAACTAAATTTGGGCCTGATCGGTTCAGCCGTTTTTTCTTTTATTAGATAGAAACAAACAACCCATGAGAAAGAAAAGTAGAATAATGAATCCCTGTATTTCTATTGGATGAACTGCTTGGAGGATTTACAGAGTGTTCCACTAAACATAAGAGTAGCCCAAAAAAAAACTGTGATCTACCTTATTTATGAACCTTTATGTTACCGGAGATATTTTGCTCTGATTTTGACCATTATGGTTTTATTTAATAAATTAAAATCTGAACGAAATTTTTAATTTCTCCGGTAATATTGACAGCACAAAAACTGCAGACAACATTTTGGAAATGCTAGAACAAGGAGAATTTTGTAATAAGTGTTATAAGAATCGTGCATGTAAAGTAGGTAGACTAATGAATGCCGCAAATAATTTCAAAGATCAGAGACGATCTTCAAACCGTCCTGGTACAGTCATGTTTCGTGGGACACCCAGTATCTATTTTAAATTCAGGTGTTGAGAATTTATCGAATTAATTTTAGTAACAATTAATTTTAATCTTCTCAAATGTAATTCTATCTTTCTCGATATAAGTATCTCCAATATTATCTATGTATCTATCTATCTTTCTCTCTCGATTTATGATATTCACAATATTATCTATTTTTCTATCTATCTTCCTTTCTTGATATACGATATTCACAATATTATCTATTTATCTATCTATCTTTCTCTCTCGATAAATAATATTCACAATATTATCTATTCAATTATATATATCTATCTTGCTTTCTCGATTTTTGATATTCAAAATATTATATTTTTCTCTAACTATCTTTCTTTCTCGATATATGATATTCACAATATCGTGTATTTATCTATCTATCTTTCTTTCTCGATATATGATATTCACAATATCGTGTATTTATCTATCTATCTTTCTTTCTCGATATATGATATTCACAATATCGTGTATTTATCTATCTATCTTTCTTTCTTGATATACGATATTTACAATATTATCTATTTATCTATCTATCTTTCTTTCTCGATATATAATATTCACAATATTATCTATTTATCTATCTATCTTTCTTTATCGATATCAGTTATTCACAATATTATCTATTTATCTACCTATCTTTCTTTCTCGATATATGAAATTCACAATAATTATCTATGTATCTATCTATCTTTCTTTCTTGATATATAATATTCACAATATTATCTATTTATCTACCTATCTTTCTTTCTCGATATATGAAATTCACAATAATTATCTATTTATCTATCTATCTTTCTTTCTTGATATATAATATTCACAATATTATCTATTTATCAATCTATCTTTCTTTCTCGATATATGATATTCACAATATTATCTATTTATCTATCTATCTTTCTTTCTTGATATATGATATTCACAATATTATCTATTTATCCATCTATCTTTCTTTCTCGATATATAATTTTCACAATATTATCTATTTATCTATCTATCTTCCTTTCTTGATATATAATATTCACAATATTATCTATTTATCTATCTTTCTTTCTTGATATATGATATTCCCAATATTATCTATTTATCTATCTATCTTCCTTTCTTGATATATAATATTCATAATATTATCTATTTATCTATCTATCTAGCTAACTGTCTCTAAAAGATTGTGTTGAGTTGGTATATGAAAAACTAGTCTTCTAATGAAGTTTAGATTTTCCCTTTTCTTGGTTCAAACTTTAAAGTTTTATCTACGCTATTCTAACTTCGGGGAAACTAGAATTTGAGGAAAATTCATTGAGTCTTTGTCACAAACCTTGATTTACTAATCCCTATATCTTTGCAACCCAATGGCGTAGACCTTAGATATTTCAAGCGTTGATTTCTGAGAAATTAAATAATACAAGTTTCAAATATCACAGGTTTACACTATTAGGTTACAAAGATATATACATTAGAAAATTTGAAATTGTGGCAAAGACTCAACTTCTTTGTATTCTGAAATCTAGTCTACGCGAAATTAGAGAACCTGGCTGTAAAAAAAACAACCGAGAGCATTTCCTTTAATGCTCATCTGAAACCATTAAAATAAACATTTTTCGATGTTAGGCTTTTTTAATGAGTTATTGGAACATGCCACTAGACTACATTAGGCCCGTTAAGCTCTAACAGTGGCAAATGTAAATTTTAGGAGCAAGGAACGCCCGTATGCCCCCCCCCAGGAACACCCGTATGCTTCCCCAGGAACACCTGTATGCCCCGTTGGAACGCCATGCTAACCCCCCCCCCCCCTTTGAACGCCCTACCTGCCCCCCCCCCCATCCCCCCGCCACAAAGCTTAACTTGATATTGAAAGCAAAAAGTTTTAAATCCTTATTTTGCTAAATGCTAAAATTAACTCAAAGAATATTTTAATCCTTTCTCCTATCCCACCCCCCTCCCTTCCCTACCATATTTGCAATCTTGAAGAATTGAAGAGTTAGATCTTTACAAGAAAATGCATTTAATTTCTTACCAGAACTAGGGTTGTGCAAAAACCAGGCAAAGTTTCACATTTTTGCCAGAGATTTGTTTAAACTTTAACTTTCTTGGCTGTCTAGTAAACTACATTACTTACTCTCGCTTTTATTTCATACGGGTTAAATTCTAGTGTTAAAAACGGGTTTACTAGTTGACCGGAAATCAACTCATCAAGTGAAATAAGTCTTGTACACTTCACAATTGCTAAGTTTAGTGTTCAATGTATATACTATATATATGTATATATATATATATAAATATATACAATGTATATAGATACTATCAAGATTCCAAACTTGAGTCCAACTGTGGTCTTCCTATTCCAAAGTTTAATGGATACTATACTGTCTGTAACTAATGTATTTTCGACAAGTTTCGTTTTTATTTGCTTATTGAATATTGTAATTCACAGACAGGAGAAGGTCAAACTTATACGACTTTATGACCTCGTAGCTTCTCTAGTTTTGATTAAGCGCAAAAGATAATTAATCACTAAAAAATTAAAATACATTTCCAACATAAAGAAATTATGATTGAAGACATGAACAGGTTTCAATAAAACATTAAAACATTAAATTTATTAAAGTTGACGTGAAATCCAGAGGCGGGAAATAAATTAATTTGAGAGGTATTCGTTGAAAACAACAAGTCTAGTCCAATATAGATCCATTAGGCCTGAGAACAAGAAAAATAAAAACAATATTCAAAATAAAAATAATTTTTTGACTGATTAAGGTTTGTATCAAGATGCTTATGGAAGAAAATTATTGATACATTACAGGATAAAGGAACTGAATTTTTGTTACCCAATATCGTAGACCTATGATATTTCAAACTATGAGTTTTGATAGACCAAATAATCTAAGTTTGAAATATCATAGGTTTACATCATCAGATTGTAAAGATATAGGGATTAGACAATTTAAGTTTATGACAAAAACTCAGTTCCTTTGAGAAAAAGTGTAAATAAATGGGATTATCCAATTATTATTTAACGAATTTGAGCCGCGGCTTAAATAGTGCTGGTTCCACTAAAAATTGTATTCATTTTTCAAGATTTAAACCGGCGCTCACTTGAAACCGGGTTTTTTTTTGGATTTGAGACGTGGCTTAAATTTATTAAATTCGGACACAGAATGCAGAATTAAAACATGTTGAAATTAACTGGGATGAATGGGGATGAGAAAGAATCAAAGTAAATGAGGGAATGAAAAATATAGAATGAATGAAGATATAATGATTGAGTTAGGCCGGATGGGCCAGATAAATAAGATTGAATAAAGGATCTGAAAACTAGCTCTAAACTCTTAATTTTGAGTCCTTATAGACGGGAACATCCAGGAATTTGTCCAGAAGGAGGAGGGGGGCATAATTGTTTTTC
>NW_019396101.1:38418-74044 GCF_000591075.1 Eurytemora carolleeae | reverse complement strand
AAGCCCCCCCCCCCCCATTGAATACACCTTTATACCTTTGAAAATTGAAAATGTAAACCATAGCCATGTCAAACGTTGACTATTTGATATAGTGGAACTCATAGTTTAAAAAATAAATTTAAAAAGTTAAAGTTTGAGAAAAGTCTTCGATTCTTTTGTATAAGAATTATTTTTGAGAGAGGATTATTAGAAAATGAACAACTAAAAACTAATTAAAACAAAGAATGACTTTGTATGAGTAAGAATGAATATTGAAGATGCATTTAGAAGATTAACATCTAAATCTACTAAATTGTAATTTTAAATCTATTTATAAAAGTGGAATCCAATTGTAATACACAGGGGGTCCCGCGAAACATGAAAATCTTAGATCTTAGAAATAATATGCAGCATTCATTTTTCAACCTTCTTTTACATGTTTGATTCTTGGATATTATTCCCCGAGTTCTGTCATTTCCCAGATGTGGTCTGCCATTATTGTGCTGTCAATATTATTGGAGTTATTGAGAATCTTGTTCAGATTCAAATTTATTAAATAAATTATAATTGTCCTTAAAATTATTCTAATTAATGATTTTAGAATTTTGCTTTTTTATTTTATTTATAGTTTAAAACAAATGGCAAAATGCCACAAAGTATTACAGAGAAAAAAGGCGATATTCAAGTGAACTCTCAACTGTCATGTATCCTTATTTTGCTAAATGCTAAAATTAACTCAAAGAATATTTTAATCCTTTCTCCTATCCCACCCCCCTCCCTTCCCTACCATATTTGCAATCTTGAAGAATTGAAGAGTTAGATCTTTACAAGAAAATGCATTTAATTTCTTACCAGAACTAGGGTTGTGCAAAAACCAGGCAAAGTTTCACATTTTTGCCAGAGATTTGTTTAAACTTTAACTTTCTTGGCTGTCTAGTAAACTACATTACTTACTCTCGCTTTTATTTCATACGGGAGGAAGATGGAGGGGGGGTTAAAGATGGGACACCCTGTATATCCCTGGATTAAAGATGGGACACCCTGTATATCCCTGGATTAAAGATGGGACACCCTGTATATCCCTGGATTAAAGATGGGACACCCTGTATATCCCTGTATTAAAGATGGGAAACCCTGTATATCCCTGGATTAAAGATAGGACACCCTGAATATCCCTGTATTAAAGATGGGACACCCTGTATATCCCTGGAGTAAAGATGGGACACCCTGTATATCCCTGGATTAAAGATGAATGGAAACACACAAATTACTTCTCAGTAGGAAGAAAATTGAACAAATTCTAAATATATTTCTCTGGAATGAATATCAGGTACTAGACGAGTTCAAACAGAAATATAAGTCGAATTTTAATACGAATGTTAAATAAATATCATGCTGAAAAGAGATAAATTCGAAATACTCTGAATCTAAAATCAGACAAACTAAAATAAACTAAAAATATTTTGCTTGTTTCTACCTACTTAATAACTATTTATAACACTGTTATTTTGGTTCGCATTGTTATAAAGTTTTTGGACAGAAATTTTTTCTTTATCGAGAAGATTCATGCCTTTTTAGATTTAATCTTCTCTACAGCTTTAGCGAGGGACATAATATAATTTAAAAAGGCGAGAACCTTCGAGATATAGAGAAAATTTAAGTCCCAAAACTTTATAGCACGTCGTGCTAAAAAAGAAGTGTTACTGGTATAGGTAATTTTATGAAACGTTTGTGTACTTGTCTTATTTCAATGGCCATTCTTGTACATGTAAAGCTAATCTGCTAATTTAACATTATAGTATGTTCATTAATTCTTCATTATGAAATTCACAATGAAGTGAGTTAGAATGATAAAGTACACAATAGTTTCATAAAATCAATGACGAAATATGTATTTATAAACAATATTATTTAAAAGTCACAAAATATTTGGAGTGTTTAAAAAATTGTAAATTAAGTGTAACAGACGTCTTCTATCACTGTATTTGTGTGTGTAAAATTATTAGATGGAATTGAATACCCTGGAATACCTGACCTAGCTGTTAACTAAGTCTCTACGGACCTATATCAAACTTCTCAACTAAATTCATTAAGATGCATTTCTGAGAGAGAGGAACAAAGCCTAATCTGACACNCCCCCCCCATCATGTTGCAAATATATAAGGGCTCGTCAAGAAATTATGGTATGACTCTCTGGGGCCTCCGCCACAGGGGATCATGGTATCACTATCTATTGGGGCTCCGCCAGGGAATCATGGTATCGCTATCTCGGGGGCTCCGCCAGGGGATCATGGTATCTCTATCTCGGGGGCTCCGCCAGGGGATCATGGTATCTCTATCTCGGGGGCTCCGCCAGGGGATCATGGTATCACTTATCGTGGGGGCGCCGCCACGGGATCATGGTATCGCTATCTCGGGGGCTCCGCCAGGGGATCATGGTATCACTTATCTTGGGGGCTCCGTCAGGAGATCATGGTATCACTTATCTTGGGGGCTCCGTCAGGGGATCATGGTATCCATTATCTTGGGGGCTCAGCCTGGGGATCATGGTATCCAGGAGATCAGTGAATGTAAGAACAGAAAAAAATTATTGAAAAAAGTTGTTAAAAAACTTTACCTCAATCCTTACTTACCTTTGTGGCCCACCCTTTCAAATCTTTAATTAAATGTAACTTTTTAAAAATAATTTGAAATTAAAATTTTTTACTTTCCCCTTTTAGTCTTTTTATGAAAATGCCAATGAAATTGTAATTCTTAACAACATATATTTTCGCCAATTTAAGTTTCGGAAGTTTAAACTCATTTATTCAACATATCTGCCGGTCATTTGCTTAAAATGTATTTGAAAAATATGTAATGCGTTATCTCTGTATACATAGTTTCCGACCTCAACAGTTCTTCAGAGTAGACGGAGAACTAGAATAAAGTTTCTTCAGTTGTTGAAACTACATTTCTTATTATTCTGTATAATTTCTCTACTAAATGTTATGACAGTAAAGTATTTAACAATTGCCTGACTTTACTTAACTTTATCTACAAACACAGGATAAACAGTACACTACTAAACTGGTTCTGCAGTACACTTCTAAACAGGTTCTGCACCACACTTCTAAACTGGTTCTGTGGTACACTTCTAAACTGGTTCTGTAGTACATTTCTAAACTGGTTCTGGGTCAATTGTTAAAGCGGGATAGTGGTAACCCTACGTGATCAGTTCCATCTATATATCTATCATAGGCCTCAATAAACACTATCCATACATATATATTAAGTAATAAACTAAGAACCATATAAAAGACAATCACACATTTTGTTCACATTTTTCTGCTACAATTTGTTCATGTTATCCATACCATTAGGCTTGGTTAGGTTTGGATAAAATATGGGCCAAGCGTTGCGGCCATTAATCTGGGCCGAGTGCTGCAGCTATGGGATGAGCTAGGGGGCCGAGCGCTGCGGCTGTGTAATACTTAGTTGTTAAAGTTTGCTAAAATTTTCATAACTCTCAAGATCATTACTTCATGCAAACTTCATGATTAATCTTTGTTACGCAATTACAATCTCTCCATGTTATCTATATAGGTGGGTAACGCCTTTTCGGGGGTCATCGAGGTTTTGTGATTTAAAAAGAAATATTTTTAAAAAATCGAACTCGAGGTTTCGGGCCAAAATTTAAGTGTTTCAGTACCCCTTAACTTATATATTACCCTGGTTCTGCAAAACATATCTAAACTGGTTCTGCAATCCACTTTAAAACTTGTTCTGCAGTACACTTCTAAACTGGTTCTGCAGTACACTTTAACCAAGACCATCTCTTGATAATGGACGGTTCATACGTCAATGAAATATCGGAATACCTATTCATTTTTTTCTTAGAACATAAATTTTTTTTCTTAAAACATTAATTTTTTTCTTAAAATATGAAATTTCTTCCAAAATATCTCGTAACAAATTCTAATTTTCTTATCCATATATCTTGGATGCTGTAGACCTCTTACTTTTTATACTATCAATGTTAGTACTTCAAATAGTTAAAAGTTGAAATATCAAACGTTTATATCCATCAGGTTGCAAAGTTATATGGTTTAGTAAATCAAAGTGTATGATTAGTGTTCAATTATTACTGGGTTTTCTTGAGAAAAAAACCTGAGACTTTTGAAAGAAGGTTCAGTATTTGTTCCTAATTCTTAACGTCAGGTGAACAAATGCTTAATGGATTATTTAAGAAACATTTTTAACTTTAAAATTCCAGCCATAGAATCTATCTATATACTTTTTAATTTTCTGTTTGTATCAAATAAACGTCAAAACGGCTGAACTGATCGGGCCCAAATTTTGTGTGGGATTTCACAGGTTTATAGATGATCAAAATTTCCAAGATTTGCATCCAACAAAATTCTATTTAATTAAATTTCAAAAATCCACGACATTTTTTCTATAAAAAACTTTTTTGTTTTTGTTTAATGCTCAAAATTGAAATAGAAGAGTGACGCAAAGCGCCCTAAAAGTCCAGTACTAGAATATTTCCAATAATGATTTGAATTAAACCTAAAGCGTAGAAAGTTTAGACGGATCAAATTAATAATATTTTTAACTGGAACAGCTGCAGGAACTTTGCTTATTCATCTGAGAAAATATTTAAGTTTAATCTGTTTCATTTTGATAAAAATACTTCCCGCCTCTTTGATTGAATCCGAGCCTTAGGCAATTCTTTAAATATTTAAAACTTCATCAGAGTTTGAATCTTGAAAAATAATCTGGATTAAAGTGGAACTTGATTCGAGGTGAGAACTTGTGTTGTGATTCTGGGGATCAAGCATTGATCCACATCCTGAACCAGACGGATTAATTTGATTCCTCAACTATATCATTTGGTGGTTTTACCCAAGCATTGATTCTCCAATTGAAGTGATCTTATCCTTTTGATAAATGGTAAAACACTTATATAGACATATTTTAAACCTAAAAATGTTTTTTTCCTGGGGTGGCATCTTTTCAATCTTTTGAAAATTCTAAATCATTTACGTGTTCATTTTTAATAAGAAGATTTTTTTTGGGAAAATAAAAGGAAACACACACATACAAAATTTAATATTTTCAATATACAGATCAAAATTTGTTCATATATTTTACTATTTATAAATATTCATGTAACACGATCAATTACAAGTACAATGTTACATTAAAGGTTTGTAAATATATAACTTTCTCGGTTCTGCATAACTTGAAGTCGTCAGGGTGAAAAGTGTTCTTTTATCGTTTTTTCTCAAGAATGCAGTACAAGTTTGCAGTACACAATTCTTCGTTTTATTATGTTAATCACTCCACAATCTTTAAGCTTAAGCGTTTGCAACTATTAAAGGGTTTTAATAAGAACGTAAGATTTGTGTTAACTCACGGTTTCTTCTTTTCTCTTGAACACCCTGTAAATTTAGATTTGTGTTTATTGGTTTGAATAAATGTCAAAATATATCAATCAAGTTCATTTCCTTCTTTAAGACTATCTGAGATGTAAAGTAAATCTCAATATACATAGAAGATTTTAGATGCATTAAACTCAACTTTTAAACACAAATAAATGAGATATATCATAGGTTACATTTATATATATCGATTTTAGATGCATTAAACTCAACTTTTAAACACAAATAAATGGGATATATGATAGGTTACATTTATATATATCTGTTCCAACCATACAGTTACATCTACTCTCTGCTCCGTCCTGAACTCTGTATCTCCTCTCTGCTCTGCTCCTCTCCTGGACGCCCTGTATCTTCTCTCTGCTCTGATCCGTCCTGAACTCCTTGTATCTTCTCTCTTCTCTGTGCTGTCCTGGACTCTTCGTATTTTTCTCTTCTCTCTTCCGTCCTGAACTCCCGGTATCTCCTCTCTGCTCTCTTCCGTCCTGAACTCCATGTATCTTCTCTTTGCTCTCTTCCGTCCTGAACTCCCTGTATCTCCTCTCTGCTCTCTTCCGTCCTGAGCTTCCTGTATCTCCTCTCTGCTCTCTTCCGTCCTGAATTCCCTGTATCTTCTCTCTATTCTGCTCCGTCCTGAACTCCCTGTGTCTCCTCTCTGCTCTGATCCGTCCTGAACTCCTTGTATCTTCTCTCTTCTCTGTGCTGTCCTGGACTCTTCGTATTTTTCTCTTCTCTCTTTCGTCCTGAACTCCCTGTATCTCCTCTCCGCTCTGCTATGTTCCGTCCTTAACATCTCGTATGCTGTCCTGGACTCCTCGTATCTACTTTCTATTCTGCTCCGTCCTGAACTCCCTGTATCTCCGCTCTGCTCTGTTCCGTCCTCAACATCTCGTATGCTGTCCTGGACGTATCTTCTCTCTGTTCTGCTCCGTCCTGAACTCCCTGTATCTCCTCTCTGCTCTCTTCCTTCCTGAACTCCCTGAATCTCCTCTCTGCTCTCTTCCGTCCTGAACTCCCTGTATCTTCTCTCTTCTCTCTTTCGTCCTGAACTCCCTGCATCTCCTCTCTGCTCTCTTCCGTCCTGAACGCCATGTATCTTCTCTCTGCTCTCTTCCTTCCTGAACTCCCTGTATCTTCTCTCTTCTCTCTTTCGTCCTGAACTCCCTGCATCTCCTCTCCGCTCTGCTATGTTCCGTCCTTAACATCTCGTATGCTGTCCTGGACTCCTCGTATCTACTTCCTATTCTGCTCCGTCCTGAACTCCCTGTATCTCCGCTCTGCTCTGTTCCGTTCTGAACATCTCGTATGCTGTCCTGGACTCCTCGTATCTTCTCTCTGTTCTGCTCCGTCCTGAACTCCCTGTATCTCCTCTCTGCTCTCTTCCGTCCTGAACTCTCTGTATCTTATCTCTATTCTGATCCGCCCTGAACTCCCTGTATCTCCTCTCTGCTCTCTTCCGTCCTGAACTCCATGTATCTTCTCTTTGCTCTCTTCCGTCCTGAACTCCCTGTATCTCCTCTCTGCTCTCTTCCGTCCTGAACTTCCTGTATCTCCTCTCTGCTCTCTTCCGTCCTGAACTCCCTGTATCTTCTCTCTATTCTGCTCCGTCCTGAACTCCCTGTATCTCCTCTCTACTCTCTTCCGTCCTGAACTCCATGCATCTTCTCTCTGCTCTCTTCCTTCCTGAACTCCCTGTATCTTCTCTCTGCTCTCATCCGTTCTGAACTCCATGTATCTCCTCTCTGCTCTCTTCCTTCCTGAACTCCCTGAATATTCTTTCTGCTCTCTTCCGTCCTGAACTCCCTGTATCTCCACTCTGCTCTCTTCCTTCCTGGACGCCCTGTATCTTCTCTCTTTTTTCTTCCGTTCTGAATATCATGTTTCTTCTCTCTATTTTCTTCCGTTCTGAACTCCATGTATCTCCTCTCTGTTCTGCTCCGTCCTGAACTCCATGTATCTTCTCTCTTCTTTCTTCAGTTCTGAACTCCCTGTATCTTCTTTCTGCTCTTTTCCGTCCTGAACTCCATGTATCTTCTCTCTGCTCTCTTCCGTCCTGAACTCCATGTATCTTCTCTCTGCCCTCTTCCGTCCTGAACTCCCTGTATCTCCTCTCTGCCCTCTTCCGTCCTGAACTCCCTGTATCTCCTTTCTGCTCTCTTCCTTTCTGATCTCCCTGTATCTTCTCTCTGCACTCTTCTGTCCTGAACTCCCTGTATCTTCTCTCTTCTTTCTTCCGTTCTGAAAATCATGTATCTTCTTTCTGATCTATAATCCGTCCTGAAATCTTTTATTTTTGTTTGTTTCAAATATCGATAAATTGTAAAGCTTTTAGGCTTGAACTAGGGTTTCCAATTTTTTCCGGAATCAATTGCTCTTGCTGAACCTTTTCTGAAGCTCTTAGATATATTATAAACCTGTAGAGGATGAAATCCCCGAGAAGACCAACTCATTTTCCTCTACTTCTTTACACTCATTATTTATCATGTATTTACATCAAGAAGCAACAAATGTAATTCTAAAAACCATTAAACACATTTGAAAATTAACGTAACAGCAGAACTTTTTCTACACCCCATAGATTCTTCATGAGCTGTGTGTGGCCCCTGCTGAAAAAAGTTTACGGGACGATTATTCCAGATCAATTTCATATTGAGTAACTGTCAAGTAAACTTTTTTTTTTAAAAGTGCCACACCAAATTATTTAAGGGGTGGATTTATTTAAAAGCCAGTTAAGAAAAGTTTCGCCCAGTCTTGTATGCCGAGTTCATTACAGCGCCTGATCCAATCAGGGTTCAATAATGTGTTTGGTGTCTATTCTGAACCAATAGAAATTACATCTTTCTATCTATCTCATTATCCAATTAGAGATATAAATCCTTATATCGGGGATATAACAGTAAATGCTGAAACTATAGTGCACCGTTAATTTTCAAAAGTTTTTAACCTTTAGCAAAGGATCCTTAAAGCCTTTAAATCCAAATTGACAGTGGCCCAAATAGCACTTTTGTAAAGGGGGGGAGGGGAGAAAGAATTTGAGGGGCCGGGATCGAAAATTTTTTCAAAAAAGCGTTTTTTTCAGGATTTTAAGTAAAAAACAGCATTTTTAATTGTTAAAGGGTTGACACTATGCTCAATAATATACCAAATTGTTATAAAATCCATGGCTTGTTCTTGTGTTTAAAAAATATACTTCCAACAGCTTTAGAATGAACCACATGTTCTTCTATATGTGTCTTTTCATGTATTTATTACTGTCTTTCAGTCCCTGGCTTAGTCATATTCACTATGTAGTAAAGTCCCCTATTACAGTCTACGCAATTTTTTGTAATTCATCCACTAGTCATATTTGTCCACTATATAGTCCCTTAATCTTAGGTTTGTGCAGTCCTAAGTAGTAAGGTATTTCCTGGTAGTACTTGACTATATTTCGTCTGTCCATAATCCATAATAGTCTTTCTGATCAAAGTCCCTCTGTCCTTGTTTGCCAGTTAGGGGCTTATCCCTGTTTTCATCCTATAGTCTACAAAAGTCCTAATAGTCCGATATGATCCTTACTATATTTCTTGTTATTTTTCTTAAGTTATCAGGTTTTGTGTAACCATAAATGGTATATGTATTGTAATACTCATGAGAAGTAACATATTAAACAGGTTTTTTTGAGAGAATAAATTAAGAATGACTGACTTTCTTCAAATCGAAAACGAGAAAAAAGTTACAAATATGCTGAGGGGGAGGGGGGTCCCAACTCGGTTCGCCCTCCCCCCCCCTAGTTGCGCCACCGCAAATTCATCCGAAAAAATGGAATCCCTAGTTGAAACTCAATTGTCTCTTTGTTTTTATAAATGATGTAATATTGTAAAACGTTTTATACAAAACAACTTAACAAAACAAAAACAATTCAAGTAAATATACACCATAGCATAGGGTACCTTATCACCCAGAGAAACAGACCTTGGGGGTTCCGTCCTAAAAAGGAATTTGCCAAAAACTGCAAATATTCGAATCCCCATATCTTTGCAATCTGATGGCGTAAACCTTTGATTTTTCAAACTTAGATTAATTGATCTAACAGCATTAATACTTTGACATGTGTAAGGTCTACAATATTTGGTTGCAAAGATAAAGGAATTAGAATTTAAGAGTTGGGGGTAAAGAATCCATTCCTTAATTTAATTTTTTAATATGTAAGATACGGAGTTTGAGTGTTTGCAAAATATAGAAGTAAAAATTGAGAAAGAATTATGAATTATCAATATTACTGTTATTATTATCAATATCTAATGTTTTCAAAAAGAGATTTTAAAAGAAAATAAATCTTAATAATGTATTTTATGCTGGAATCAGCTAATAATCAATTTAACCTATTTGCCAAAAGGAATAAAAACCTCATGACTAGAGCTTCGAAAGCAACGCACGAAGAAGCTTTGACAGGGTCTTCTTTGGAGTAGGATCTGCAGGCCTTATTCATTATTTCAAATATTATTTATTATACAACCTTGAGAATCAACCATAATCATTTGATCGACACATTTGATTTAAAAACCTTCAAAAAAATTCCCAAACACTCCCTTTAATTACGGATAAGATTAGTTTGTGGAGTGAACGGATAATATATAGATTGGAAAAATTGGTTCCAACCTAAATATCTCTGATTGGTACTGGACAAGAATTTATAAATAGTTTCCTACTCGATCCGAAGATATCTAATGGGATAATATATTGTCGGATACACAAACAATAATACAATTTTTATAGGTTCAAATTGTCAGACTTATGTAGCCCAGCCAGGGGGTGGCAATTTTCATTTGATTTATAGGTATAGATTATACCAAGGTTCTAATGCAAGAAAAGTTAATTGCAGTTGCGTATACTCTGCGTACATATTGAAACCAGTTATCTCTGAGCAGAATTATAGATGCATCAGTGTTCGTTTAGTGAAATTGGTCTATTTGCACTGCACAATTGCTGTGTGAGCTGTGTCCGATATTTATTGGATTATTTAAAGTTATAATTTAAGTATAAAAGTTGTCTTTCTATTTCAGAGTTTTCTGGTTCTCCCTGTCAGCGTATACATGTTTGATAAATATGCCCGATTCACAACGGTACCCTTAAATGCTTTGTCTTATCAAGTATGAATTATATCAATGTTATGTTAACAATTTAAAAAAATGATTTTTCTAAATTGTGAGTTTTCCTCAAATAGAGACTAGCGCATTTCTACTACAGGAAACACATATAGGAATTATTAGAAATAAACCATTTAAACTTGATCATTGATCATAACATTTTTTCAAGGTTACCGTTGTTAATTCCGCATTGTTATCTTTGCATGGAGAGTCAACTGAAATTACGCCAACAGCAGGGGGCGGAAACGTCATGTATGTGTGTTTGTACCAAAAGATTGTACGTAAGTGATAACGAACCGAAGGCGTGTAGACTGTATGTATATACATTACACAAGAGTCTCGGTATTTGTACAGTCTAGGAGAGTAAATTTCTTTAATGTTAATTGCTTACTTAAAGATAAGTTTAATATACATATAATATATTATTTATATATTTAAGTTAACAATGTAAGACAAATTTTCATACAAATAATATAATTTGATTAAAGTTTACAATAAACTACTCGTTATTCAAGCTTAATTATAATTGACGACATTGTTCTGCAATTTCCTTGACTGTAGTCATTTTGTGTGTCTGTACACCACAAGAGTGTGCGTATGTAATAACGATCTAGTCTGCAAAGCGGTGCGACTGGCTTTCTCATGTCAGACCAGCGCCATTTCCCTTTCCTTTATTCTTAAACCCTGGCCAACAGCAACAGTGTCTCCTTTAGTGTCTTTGATATGGAAAATACTAATAAATAAACTTTCTTGACATTTTTAAGGTCCAAAAAGCTGTTTAGAATTCTACAAGATAAATGAAATTTTTGTTGATTAATAGGTTTCATTAGTTGAATATTAAACTTTAAATATTTCTACATTGTTTAACTTTTCTCAAGGATTAATGATCTTGGGCAATATTACTTAAACTTTTTAAGAACACGGAAATATTTACTTTTGTACAACAATTTTGTAAACTTTCCAGATTTTTTCATTCAAATCATGACAATAATTTTCTCTGTCCAATGTCGTCGTAATTTTTTTATTTTTCATTCAAAGAATAATCAAATTATGAAATTTTTTTTGGTGAAATGTAGACTAGGTATCAGTTTAAAACTTTTTTATCAGAGAACATCCTTCAAGGACGACAGAACAGAGTTCATTTAGTATTTTTTCTTCCAAAATATTGTAATTTTTTTTTTTTTTTTTTTAATTCAACAAGTAACATTGAGACTTTATTCTCGGCAGAACAACATTTTTACCTTCATATATTGTCAAATTTAGGATACAGGGTGTCCCAAAAAACATGGGAATTCAGTGACGAATTTGATATCGTCTTTGTTATGAATTAGCATTGTAATACCTAATTTCAAAGCCATAATATTATTATGTCTGCTAGAGCTTATTTTATGAAAAGGGTAAAAGACTGTAAAGATGTGTCTATAATGTCTCCGCAAGATGAACAGTGAAGACAGACAAGTTTACTCTGTTTGTATACTGCAATTTTCTTGTTTTACTAAGTACAACTGTATGCAGTCAAAACATAAACAAACAAATGTAAACATAGCAGACGAAACTCTTACAGATTACAGCTTTCTCAGTAGGTATCACTACACTAAATCAAGGAATTATTTGAAAAGACGATATCGAATTCGTCACTGAATTCCCATGTTTTTTGGGACACCCTGTAGTTAATAATCGTAATTAGTCCCTCCCTTTTTAAATTTGGTATGAATTATGTATTTTTATATTGAAATGAGTGAAGTTGTGTACTTATTTTAGTCTAGTACACAAATATTTGATTAATTTTTAATTTGTACTGCATGCGTGTGTTAATGTGAAGGATGTATAAACCCGATGGTATATATTGACAGGTTATGTTTGGAAGGATAAATTACCCCTGAAATAGATTGATGATAATGAGGTTTTCCCCATCTTCAATACAAGGAACAAAATTAGGTTTAAAACATTTTAAAAAGAAAATTTAGAATTCGTTTATTGTATTTATTCCAGGGGGGCTGGATCTCAGCTACCTCTTCGTGTGTATTAGCCTGAGTGTACACTCGTGATAGTTAACTGATAAAGGATATAATGGCCTATTCATACAGTACAAACATCAAATATGCAGTACGCTCTCGGAGTACACGTGTATGGGGAGGTTTTGTATAATGAATTTTACTCAGTTTTCTCAGAACAGTTTACTAAGGATGAAATATTGCTCTGTAAATATACTGTTGTGAAGATGGAATCCTGCACAAGATGAAGAAGTAGTGGATTTTAATAGTTACATGGAAAACAAATTTTAAGTATTTTCTAAAATCACCCCCGAGTACTGTAATATACAGATTGACCTTTGGAAGTGAAGTGCATGGCCTGTACAGTGTACAAGTAGTAAAGGATTAGAGTACATCATCACTCTAAATGATATAATCTCGTTGATTTATTCAACAAACCTAAAACGAACCAAAAACAAACCAAAAACAAACTAAAAACAAACCAAAAACAAATCAAAAACAAACAAAAAACGAACAAAAAACAAACCAAAAACGAAACAAAAACAAACAAAAACGATAAAAAAAATCCAGATTAATACTAGATTTGATTAGAATGTACAAAGAAAAACAAATTCCATGTCTGAATGTATATTTATCAGTTTAGACTACGGGAATAAATATTAACACTAATTATTAACTGAATGCATGTATAACCAAGAAAATAAACTGGTTACTATGGAGAGGAGAACAAGGGTAGAATTCATTTTCATTTATTTATTTAGTTTCTGTGTTCTTCCGAACCTCAGAGTACTGAACACGGAGATAATCCTGAAATATTTTTAAAATCAATAATTTGACAACACTCTTAATTAATTATTTACAAATATTATGAAAAGTTTTAAAATAACTCAAAAACCTGAACGTCTATGGTAATTAATGATTCAAATTAAAAAGGTAAGTACAAAAGGCAGAGAATAGCAAAATTTCCCATAAAAAAAACTATAAAAAAATGAAGAAAATTTCAAAATAACTAAAATAAGAGTCGTGTTTTACAATGTCATTTTACATTTGGTTTTTGGTTTAAACATAAGATACTAAATAGAATTAAAGGGAGTGACCGGCTATGTAAGGTAGTTGAACTGAGTACGCAGTGTTTTCGAAAACTTCTTTCGGATTCATTTGAGACATATTAAACTCTTTAAAGTTCGGTAAATCCTGAGTTTGAGTGCAAAGCCGACGTTCAATACTCCTACTTCAGAATTAGTTTTTTTAAATTATTAATTAAAGACGACATAAAATGTAAAAATATTCTAGAATAAACTACAGACGTCATGTTTAGGAACATTTTGAGAAAATAAAAATTAATCTTATCATCGAAAATAAGTAATCTTGTTCAATTATTAGTTTCTATTATCTCATTATTCTGGTTTCTCATTATTCACAAAGATGTTCGCAGATTTTCTATAATTATTATTGAAAAGACGACATTTAAAGAATTTGAAGAAATCTGCGAATAAATTCAAAGAAAATTAAAAATTCAATATATTATTGAAAAAGAAATAATCGATTTTAGCATTGATTTATTGACAAATTTCTTTTGTGAAATATGTTCCTAGCCATCTAATTAGATTACTGTATAATTTTTACTTTATTTTTCGTTCGTTATTTAATAATTAAAAAAAAAACTAATTCTGAAAACGTATCCACCCCCAAAGTAGGAGTTTTGAACGTCGAATTTTCGCTCAAACTCAGAATTTACAGATTTTATAAAGTTTAATATGCCTCAAATGAATCCGAAAGAAGTTTTCCACAACACTGCATACTCAGTTCAACTACCTTACATAGCCGGTCACTCCCTTTAATAAACTGCTCTTGATAAACTATATCAACTATATCTATAACTTATATTGATTTCCTGGTCACTCTACTTCCTGAATACTTTTCATTTATTTGATATTTGCATATTGATGGGTAGAGAGAGGGTAATATCTTTATAATAAAACCATATATTCAACCTTTCATTCCTTTCTTTATCGTTATTATCCTATCTTTCATTGAACAGACCGTTCTTTTCATATTTAAACTACAGACCTCATTAATATTCAAACTGTTTATAGTAAAGATTGTACTTGTATATGTTATGCAGGGATTCAAGGATATATTCTTGTAAAATTAACACCCCCCTCGTGTTCTCCCACTATGTTTGGATGTTCTTTTGTTGTTGCGGCACTTGTCACTGTTTTTTAGATTTAGTGGGAAAACACACTTGTCTGTTAGAAGTGCATATTAAAAGAGGGGTTATCTACTAACTTCAAAAATATGTGTACCCTAGTACTAAATGTATTAACTGAAATGTGATAGATGATTTGGTTAATATTATTTTTTGACGATTCTTTTATTTTAGATCTGTTGTTTACAGGCGAATATTATTTTGACGAATTCTTTATATTATGTAAGATGTATTAACTACCTTGAGTTGTGATGGTTTATGGAGAAGTTGGCTTAGCTTCAAGTAATCTACGGTCATAACCCTTAAACATCATAACTTTCACAAATCAATCAATCAATCTTGAATCTATAGCACAAGATTGTAATGTACAATCTAGAAATTTAAACAAATTTTGTGTGAAATAAAATATGATATGATACAATCAGATTCATTTAGACCAAGAATGAAAATTACACATTTTTCATGAATCAAAGTTAAAATGATAATTTTGTTCTAAACAATTTTGTTGATGATGAGATCGCACCCATGATTAAGTTTTTATGCTCCAAATAGAAACTATATTTTTATATCTATACTTTATTCTTGTTTTTGTCTAATCATATTCTACCATTTTACCTTTGTGCAGGAAATAAATCTATAATAATAATAATTATGCCTACAGTTCAGGGCAAGAAGTAAACAAGGAAAAAACTTCCTTATTGAAATTTTTATTTTAGGCTCTTTGATTTCTCCATACAAGGTAGTTAGTTTATATTGCTTGATTTGAGATATTTCGGAAAAAGAATGATAATTTTTGAAAATTTATTAAAGGTCTTAGACACAAACTTTTATGATTCGTACTTAAATTATTTGATCTAAAAGAATTCATAGTTTACAATATCTATGGTTTACGACATTAGGTTGGTAAGATATAGGGATTGAAAAAGACTCAATTTCTATGAGAAAGATGTATCAAATGTAGGCAGAGTACATATATGTAAGTATATGTATAAATATATATAACTAGCTTGAGAAACCAGCTTCACCTGGAAACTAAACTTTCTCTATAAAAGTAAACCCACTTAATTTAGAATTTTTAAACCAAGCTAAACATACCCGTAATTCCCCAAATAAAATTTAAGTTAAATCAGCTAAGGGGTTGATGAGTTATGATCAAGCATACAGACTGACAAACAGAGATTACTACTTTATAAATAACAAAATGAGAAAATATTGAACCTGAATCCCATAGTTTTAAGATGACGGATCCTCATTGCTTGAGAACCGAGGAGGTGGACTCCACGCCTGGGAAAACACTCATTATTTCAAGAATTTTTTTCAATTGATTTTAGATCTACTTTCGTAGTCAGCCCTAGAAATAATTTTCATCATCGGGTTGTAGACGGGTGAATACTATACATATACATCCTAGCTCTATTTTGAATTAAGAAACTAGTAAGTTTAGGATCAAAAGACTCAGGCAGAGAAACTTCTTCTCAAACAGTTTAAAAGTACCTAAAATGATCATCCTAGGTTTTACGTGTCTCATACTTCATATGGAATATATAATCGGAGAAAAACCAAAATTCAAAATATAAAATATAAAAAAAACTATAATATACAAATAATTTTGTAAAAATTAAGTTTTAAATGAGCCAGTGCTTTGCCATGAAACACCTGGAAACTCAATATTTATTTTTGGAAATTAATTTCGATATATTTTATATCCTCTTCAGTCTTCAGTCCTTAAAGAATGGTGGTATTGTCAAAACTTTAAATACAATTTCGAATAAATATATAAGTATATCTTTGAAAATGATGCAATTCAAAGTAAAACGAAAATCGGTTAAAAAAGGTTTCTTTATAAATATTTGAAAAATTCTTTAAACATAAATGAGAAGGACATGAAGTTTGAACCAACCTGTCATAATGCTCGGGTAGATGAACTAGGACAGCAATATTAGAACTATTCTCAGTCTTAAACCCAAACCTTAATAGAAATCAACTTTAGTTCAGAGATACTTCACACTTGGAGCAAAGTTCATCCAAGGTATGAACTCAAAGAAATTTGTTAAAATCTACAGTAATTATGCAATATGCATTTACATAAATGATAAGTCACTAGATCTCATCCAAATCTAGGCTTAGAATTGTATGATGGTTAGTATTATTACTAATAGAGAAATCCAGATTGAGGTGTTAATTATTTGAACCATTCTCCTAAATAGATTTGATTTCCAGAGTCTAAAAGAATGCGCGAATTTTAAGTTCGGGGTTAAAAGTTCTGTAAAATAATGAGTAGCTACTTAAATATTAAACTTTCTCAATTTTAAATTTGAATTTCCCGGGAAAAATTTCACCCAATCAAAGAAAAGGATTTATGGAGAATATTACGTAACCATCGCTAATCAGCTGTTTTAGTTAACTATAAAATATTTACGTAACCGAAAACAAAACATATTTCCAGTTACAACCGTATTTTGGGTTTACGTGCAAACATTACTTAATCTAAAACGTGAAATTTATTAAATCAAGGTTTTTACTTTAAAATATATCGTAATTAGTTGAATGCCGCTTATCGTTGAATGATGATAGACAAATAGGGATAGCGGGATTTCAAGATTTTAACCCTGTGTTTAAATTTTAACCCGTCGATTTCGGCGAGTTAAATATTTAACCACAGGGTCAAATATTTAACCTCACGGTTAAAGTTCGGGTTTAAATTAAATCAGAAGTGGCATTTAACCATGAACTTAAAATTTATGTCAAAACTTTTCGTTCTTTAGTTTTAGACTCTGGAGAGTCAAGTATGTTCCTAGATTTAATTTCCTGGAGAGTCAAGTATGTTCCTAAATAGATTTAATTTCCTGGAGAGTCAAGCATGTTTCCTAGATTTTATTTCCTGGGGAGTAAAATATATTTCTAGATTTAATTTCCTGGGGAGACAAGTAGATATAATTTCCGGAGAAGACCAGTATGTTCCTAGATTTAATTTCCTGGAGAGTCAAGTATGTTCCTAGATTTAATTTTCTTTATTTAACCTGATCGAGTCAAAACTGTGTCTACTTCTTTTAAAACCCCGGTTATTATAGAAATAATTACAAGTGTCGGTCCGATTAAAATACAAGTTCTTTATTTACCTGAGTAAAGCTTCTGCCCTGGTTGGATAAATCATAAGATCAACAATATATGAAGGATGAAGAGGAAGAGCGGAGAGAAGCACCTGAGTTCCAATCCTACTGTAATCTCCGAGTATCTCTCCCAGAGGATCAAAAAGCAAGTTTGACATCCGTCTAGAGAATATTTAGTAACGCTTAGGATTGCTAATTCCAGGTTTATATTCAAACTTTTAATTTCTATAATTCAAAGAGAGGAGGCTTTCATACATAATACTTTGTACTCTGTACTCTGTGCTAAATTATTCAGGCTGAGTCAAGTTATAAAACTAGGTCAAATGATTTATATATTTCGCTTAAACTATGGATTTGATAAAGTCAAGGATCCACAAAAACTAGCGTTGGTTGTGTGTTTATCCTGAAATACCTTCTAATTCTTTTATTTCTATCTTTATAATTAATTTACTTCAGTAATGTACTACCTCTACTATGAATTTTATTTGGATTCCTTTTTTCTCTATTGTTAAGTTAACATTCGTTAACTATTCAGAAATTATGACACGGATATAACAAGAGATTACACGGATTTAACAGGAGATTACACGGATATAACAAGAGATTACACGGATTTAACAAGAGATTACACGGATATAACAAGAGATTACACGGATTTAACAAGAGATTACACGGATAGAACAAGAGATTATACGGATATACCTAGAGATCACAAGGATATAACAAGAGATCACACGGATATAACAAGAGATTACACGGATTTAACAAGAGATTACACGGATTTAACAAGAGATTACACGGATATAACAAGAGATTACACGGATATAACAAGAGATTACACGGATATAACAAGAGATAATACGGATATACCAAGAGATTACACGGATATACCTAGAGATCACACGGATATAACAAGAGATTACACGGATATAACAAGAGATTACACGAATATAACAAGAGATTACACGGATATACCAAGAGATTACAAGGATATACCTGGAGATCACACGGATATAACAAGAGATTAGACGGATTTAACAAGAGATTACACGGATATAACAAGAGATTACACGGATATACCAAGAGATAACACGAATATAACAGAGATTACACGGATATAACAAGAGATTATACGGATTTAACAAGAGATTACACGGATATAACAAGAGTTGTTACGGATTTAACAAGAGATTACACGGATATAACAAGAGATTACACGGATTTAACAAGAGATTGCACGGACTTAACAAGAGATTACACGGATAAACCAAGAGATTACATGGATTTAACAAGAGATTAAACGGATATAACACGAAATTATACGGATATAACAAGAGATTACACGGATATCACAAGAGATTACACGGATAGAACAAGATATTTTACAAATAGGACAAGATATTGTACAGATAAAAAGATATTACACGGACAGAACAAGAGATTACACATTACAAATTGACTTTATCACATTTATCTGTATTATCTTTGTGATATGAAAGAAAAGTGTAAAATGTGTAAAAGGATATTCCCCGGTTTATGAATCTGATTCATTTAATAAATACTGACCTGATTCTAGAATCAATCTCTACAGGTCTATAGCTCGTATCTTTGGGAAGATATGGACCACCATACCCTTTACACTCGAGCTTCATTCCTGGGATAATTTAATATATATTTATTTATTTATAACACACACCAAGCATTCGAGCTTCATTCCTTTGATAGTTTAATATATTATCTACACATTCATTCATTTATTTATATATTTACACTTTCAAGCTTCATTCCTCGGATAATTTAATATATTATCTACCATTCATTCATTTATTTATATATTTTCACATTCAATCTTAATCCTCGGATAATTTAAGATATTATTTACACATTCATTCATTTATTTATATATTTACACATTCAAGCTTCATTCCTTGGATAATTTAATATATTATCTACACATTCATTCATTTATTTATATATTTACACATTCAAGCTTCATTCCTCGGATAATTTAATATATTTTCAACTCAATAACTTATTTAGTACTAAATAAAAAAATTTCTTGAGAACCCAGTATTGCCCAGGGTACTCAAAGTTACTTCCACCGTTTACCCGCGCTTGGTAGTAAATTACGATCTTAGCTATTTTTACCTTCAAAATTAAAAACACTCAATTTAGAATCTCAGAACCAACTTAAGGACATTCCCGTGGTTCTCCCGAGTTCCCCAATCAAAATTTAGACAAATCGGTTAAGGGGTGATTTAGTTAAGATCAGACTCATCCAAACAGACAGACAAACAGAGATTACTATATAGATATGTTTAAAATATTCACTCCACATATATTACTAACAATCACCATGACACTCCTGACGTAAACAATATTTTGTTAATGTTTATCTAACCTGCATCAAAGAGTTTAAGTTCTATCCTGGAGAAGAAAACGTCCTGCCCAGGCTGAGAATGAAGACGATCAAGAAAGTATGGTGTGAACAGTTTACCAGTGAAGTTTAACGGAAACTTCTCTATATACAGGAAGGACACGAGAAGTTCTATAATCTCTCTAAACAGGAAATATTTTCAAAACTTGTTCCAGAAATCAGATTAAAGGGATTGTGTACGTAATTTCAATGAAACCTTGGACTATAAAATGCCCTCAAAAATTCACAAACATAATTTGAGTAACGATTAGAGAAATTGTATTTTTTCAGAAACAGAAAAATTGTAGCCATTAGTTCTCTCTTATGAGCTACAAAAATAAAGCGGGTCAATTTTAGGATTAAAATCTAGAATATCTCCGGTATCGATGTTAGCTTAAAGGGTACCACTGTGAATCGATGATGTCAGACAGAGGTTCATTTAAACCTATATGTTGAGACCTTGACACTGTTTGATACAATTTTCCTCCCATGTTCAACGGATTGAGGGGATTTTAAAGAAAGTGGACAAAATTGTAAATTTAATTTCATCCTAAAATAACAATGTAACAATCAGGAAGGAATTACAAGCCAGGACTTCCTGCAATCTGCTGGTTTATCAATTTTAAGAAATATAATTAATAAGGATTTGTAATCCTTGATAATTATTTTACAATGATTAAATCTAGATCCCGACAGTACCAAAATAAACCTAAAACTAAAACTAAAAGAGTATTTTTTTTAAAAAGTGATGTTTTAAACAAGACGGCAAAAATCGAATCTTAATCTTTTTGTTATTTTCAGAGGCGCATCAGATCAAATATTCTGTATTCTCTACTATAGTCAAACTTTGTTCAAGTCTTCTTGAGAGGTTGAGTGAATATAATTCCAAACTTAAAAGTGATTTAATCTTTTCAATGATTCTTTTAATTATTCAAAAAATGTAATATTGGGGATTTTGATTTTAATAAGTTTCTTTCTCCAAAATAAAGATGTAGATGTAAAGAGTTGCGCAAAATTAAAACATTTAAAAATATTCTCCTGCCTTGGTTTGAACTGAATAAACTTCTGCTCCAGAATAGATTCCAGCTCCCTCCAGAACTTGAACCCTGTTGTAGGATGGAAATCCAGGTATCCAAATATTCTGAAATTGTTCAATCATTTAGGAAACCGGAAGTAGAAACTTTTGAATCAGAAAGCTATTCCTGGTTTCTACAGCGGACACTTCTGATTAACAGCTATTAAAGGATCGTCATGAGATCGTATTTTTGCAATCTCTTATTTGTAAAGATCAACCTTTAGTGGTTTCTGATTGACAGCTATTAAAGGATCGTCATGTGATCGTATTTTTGCAATCTCTTATTTATCGAGATCAACCTTTAGTGGCTTCTGATTGGTTGGACCTGGGTCAATGATTATTTCAAAGATTTAACCTAATACATGTAACTTCAAAGGATTTAAATTAGTTCTTTCGGAAGGGATTAAAAGTTAAAAGTTCCGAACTCTGAATGGAATCTCTTGCCCACAGAGCAAGTCTTATATGAATATTTGCCCACAGAACAAGTAAAATATGAATATTGTATATATAGTGATGAATAGTTTAGGATTAAACTATTTATTTAGAAAAAAATATTTACTTAAAGTAAACTTTATGAATATAAGCTTAACCATAACAGAGCATATTAGCGTTCAATTTCCTTCCCCATTATAGAAAGAAAAATATGAAGAAGTTAAAAAAAGTAAAAAATTGTCGTGTATTTATTTTGCAGACCAATAATAAGCCTTGCTCAGTTTATACATTTAGTAGTTGTTAGATTTTCTTTAAACATTTAATACTCCGAAAAGATAAATATTCTGGAAGTTTTGTCGAGATTCAATTCAACCCAGATTTCAACATATTTATGAAAATTTCTTTTTTTGATAAAAATTCTTTTTTTCCATTTTTTTGTTTGGAAGGGAGGAAAGGGGGGCTGTTAAAGTTCTTATTTTCTTTTTTTCATATTCTTTATGAAAAATAAATATGTAATTTTTTTTAACAGGTTTAAAAACTTTTTATGTAAAAACACGATATAAAGACAGAGAAATCATTATGCTTAAACCCACCAAGACCAATAACAACTTCAAAAAACTATTGTTAAGATATTTACACTCCTTGTTTTACAGGGTTACCAGTAAAAAAACCTTTTCCCCGTTTTGCCAGAGTATAAATTAAACTAATTAAAAAAATATTCTACCTTCAAATTGATAATTCGAAAAAGTTTTTATCCTCATTTATGTCTCATCTTTCGTGGTAAACCCTGTATTGCATAAACTAAGAATTTGTTTGTTCAAAACAATAGTTTACATTTTATCTAATACAATCTCTAAACCTTCTTCTTCTCCTCCGAGCTTTCATATTTCTTGTTTAACAAAAAAAGGGGAAAATCTAATAATTTGAAACGCAAACAATACTTCTTTATAAAAATTAGTTCAAGTTTCTTGTAACAAACTTTAAACTTTAAACAAGTTATGTCTGGGAAATAGTATTTAGAGCTCTAACGATAATTAATTAAAACACATTTAAGAATATTATAACAATTAATTAGAAATTAGGAAAGTATCATAATATAAAATCAATCAATTCAAATTACAAAAGAGAGGGTTGAGGAAAATATAAGATTTACCTTGCTATAGAATATATTTGTGGTATTGAAAATATAAGATTTACCTTGCTATAGAATATATTTGTGGTATTGAAAATATAAGATTTACCATGCTATAGAATATATTTGTGGAATTGAAAATATAAGATTTACCTTGCTATAGAATATATTTGTGGAATTGAAAATTTACCTTGCTATAGAATATATTTGTGGAATTGAAAATATAAGATTTACCTTGCTATAGAATATAGTTATAGCATTGAAAATATAAGATTTACCTTGCTATAGAATATATTTGTGGAATTGAAAATATAAGATTATCTTGCTGTAGAATATATTTGTGGTATTGAAAATATAAGATTTACCTTGCTATAGAATGTTATTTTATTATAAAAATTTATTCACACACAAAGATATATTGATGGCATTGAAAACATAAGATTTACCTTGCTATAGAATATATTTGTGGAATTGAAAATATAAGATTTACCTTGCTATAGAATATAGTTATAGCATTGAAAATATAAGATTTACCTTGCTGTAGAATATATTTGTGGTATTGAAAATATAAGATTTACCTTGCTATAGAATATAATTGTGATATTTAAAATATAAGATTTACCTTGCTATAGAATATATTTGAGGTATTGAAAATATAAAAATTACCTTGCTATAGAATATATTTGTGGAATTGAAAATATAGGATTTACCTTGCTATAGAATATAGTTATAGCATTGAAAATATAAGATTTACCTTGCTATAGAATATATTTGTGGTATTGAAAATATAAGATTTACCATGCTATAGAATATATTTGTGGAATTGAAAATATAAGATTTACCTTGCTATAGAATATATTATAAGATTTACCTTGCTATAGAATGTTATTTTATTATAAAAATTTATTCACACACAAAGATATATTGATGGCATTGAAAACATAAGATTTACCTAGGTATAGAATATATTTGTGGTATTGAAAATATAAGATTTACCTTGCTATAGAATATATTTGTGGTATTGAAAGCTTTGCTACATGATAAACTAGATATTCACTTGCTCCTTCAAGAACCACAGGGGAACGAATTCTAAAAAAATGAAATTGTAAATTTAGGAAAATCATAAACAGTAAAGAGACTGTTAAAATAATTTCAAGTGACCCTCTGAAGTATTGCCGATTTACAACGGTACTCTTTACACATTCGTCTTAAAAAGCAGGCAAAGATTTTCTTGTTTTCTTTCATAAAAAAAAAACATTAAAGCAACTACTGAATTACTTATTTTCTTTCTTAAAAAAAACATTAAAGCAACTACTGAATTACTTATTTTCTTTCTTAAAAAAACATCAAAGCAACTACTGAATTACTTATTTTCTTTCTTAAAAAAACATTAAAACAACTACTGAATTACTTATTTTCTTTCTTAAAAAAAAAACATTAAAACAACTACTGAAATACTTATTACTTAAATATTTGAACCTGAAATGATGACAGTAGTCGCAAATCGTTGTTACAAGATCAATCTCGGCTATCTAAAACAATAATATAACATGTTATATAACAGTAGTTTACATTTTTACACTCTATAACTAAAATCCAAAGCTTAGCATTAATTTACCATTTATCAAGTGCTACTGGCTAAAAATGGCCTGATTCCACAATAATAGTTAAGGTTAGGTTATCAAATGTTCAAGAATAATTTCTGTTAACCATTGAACAGTATAATAAGGTGTATTTTTAATTAGTATACATTTATTGTAAATGATGGGTATCAAATATGGAAATATTATGTTTAGATCTCAGGGTTGAACAAAGTATATATTTTTATACTAGATTGTAACTGAAAAATATCAAATTTAACATTAAAGAAAGCTATCAAGGCGAAAATACAAGAGGAGAATATTTTTAACTTATTATTTTCTAGTTTTGTTAAACATATTTGTTGCAAGAAGACGAGAAAACACAGATATATCATTTCTAACAGATTCTCCTCATTCTTTAGTTTTTACGTTCATAGCTATATATTTTTGGCTTGTCCAATGTCTATATGGCTATATCAAGAAAACATAAGAACGACTGAACCGATCGGGCCCAAATTTTTTATGACATTTACATGACCACAAGGAGGGTTTATAGAAGCTGAAAATTTTATAATATTTAAATTTTTTTTAAATGCAACAAATTAAACAGAAAATTCAGTGTTGTATACCTGACAACCTCTATGCTTGATAACCTTCTCTAGACTGTTGATGAGCTTGTTGTCCACATAGTTAAGCTGGAGTAAACTGTAAACTATTGTCATCATCTCCGCCTCCTTAACCTACACAATATACTTCGTTACTCTCCGCCTTCTTAACCTACACAATATACTTAGTTCATCTCCGCCTCCTTAACCTACACAATATATACTTCGTTCATCTCCGCCTCTTTAACCTATACAATATACTTGGTTCATCTCCGCCTTCTTCACCCACACAATATACTCAGTTCATCTCCGCCTCTATAACCTACACAATACATATACTTCGTTAATCTCCGCCTCCTTAACCTACACAATATACTTCGTTAATCTCCGCCTCCTTAACCTACACAATATATACTTCGTTAATCTCCGCCTCCTTAACCTACACAATATATACTTCGTTCATCTCCTCCTCCTTAACCTACACAATATATACTTCGTTAATCTCCTCCTCCTTAACCAACACAATATATACTTCGTTCATCTCCTCCTCCTTAACCTACACAATATACTTCGTTCATCTCCGCCTCCTTAACCAACACAATATATACTTTGTTCATCTCCGCCTCCTTAATCAACACAATATATACTTTGTTCATCTCCGCCTCCTTAACCTACACAATATACTTAATTTATCTCCGCCTCCTTGACCTACACTATATATACTTCGTTCATCTCCGCCTCCTTAACCTACACAATATATACTTCGTTCATCGCCTCCTCCTCCTTAGCCTAAACAATATACTTCGTTCATCTCCGCCTCCTTAACCAACACAATATATACTTTGTTCATCTCCGCCTCCTTAACCAACACAATATATACTTTGTTCATCTCCGCCTCCTTAATCTACACAATATACTTCGTTAATCTCCGCCTCCTTAACCTACACAATATATACTTCGTTCATCTCCGCCTCTTTAACCTATACAATATACTTGGTTCATCTCCGCCTTCTTCACCCACACAATATACTCAGTTCATCTCCGCCTCTATAACCTACACAATACATACTGCGTTCATCTCCGCTTCCTTAACCAACACAATGTACTTCGTTCATCTCCTCCTCCTTAACCTACACAATATGCTTCGTTCATCTACACCTACTTAACATACACAATATACTTCGTTCATCTCCGCCTCCTTAACCTATACAATATACTTCGTTCATCTCCGCCTCCTTAACCTACACAATATACTTCGTTTATCTCCACCTTAACCTACACAATATACATCGTTCATCTCCGCCTCCTTAACCAACACACTACTTCGTTCATCTCCGCCTCCTTAACCTACAAAATATACTTCGTTTATCTCCACCTTAACCTACACAATATACATCGTTCATCTCCGCCTCCTTAATCAACACAATATACTTCGTTAATCTCCGCCTCCTTAACCTACACAATATACTTCGTTAATCTCCGCCTTCTTAACCTACACAATATACTTCGTTTATCTCCGCCTCCTTAACCTACACAATATACTTTGTTAATCTCCGCCTCCTTAACCTACACAATATACTTTGTTTAAATCCTGAAAAATAAATGGTATGTCCCTTCAATTAAATTGTATCTTTAATTTCAACGATCATAAGAATACCCTTTAATCCTATTATTTAAACTTCTTGTTTTCACTTGTGATAAATAAATCTATTATAAGAACTGTAAGCATAATTTCAAGTGACTCTCCATGCAAAGATAGCAATGCCCGATTCACAACTGTACCCTTGAGAAGTCAAACTGATTAATTATGTGTGAAAAATATTGTAGTTTATTTAGGTTTAACCATGTGTAATTCTGATAATTCCTATATGTTTTCCTGCAGTTGAAATGCGTAATTCACTTTTGCAAAACCAAAATTGAAAATAATTTTTTTTTAAATTACAAACATTAATTGTTATCTAAATAATACTTGATCAGAAAAGATTTTAAGGATACATTTGTGAGTCGGACATCGCCATCTTTGCTTAGTCCCTTTAGTTCATAGAGAAAAGGTTTACAGGATGAATTCTGATAAATTAAGTTGACAATTCCATTAAATTATTATTTTATTATGTCCAAGTCCATTCCCCTGACATATTCAATTCTGTAGAGATAAAGAAGGTTAACTGGTTTCCTAAGATTCTCCCAATAGTCGTAAAATTGTTTTCCAGATAAAGTTCTGAGGAGAAATAATCTATAAAAATATGAGAATGTGTTGAAAGAAAGTTTAGTATTCAGCAAGGAAGGTTCGGATTGGTAAAGTTTGAAAAGTAATGAATACAAATCATAAAATATTGCCCAAGAGACAACACAGCCAAAATATAAAATAAATTATCCAACTTTGTGTCTAGGATAAAATTATGTGTTTTCATTTTAGATTCTTTCCGTTCTGAATAACTTTTGTTGTAAGATAAACTCCCACCCCCTCACCCCACCAAAAAAAGAGAACATCAAATTGCAAGAGCAAGGTAATGAAAGTTTTGAATTAAATGAAGATTTAAGGATTTTAAACCAGGATAAAGGATACAAAAGGAAATGATCGGTTCCATTTTTATTTCTTATGTTATCACATTTTACACTAAATAAAGCATTTCATCTAATAGTTTTTCATACAACCCCTTATATTTTATAAATGTTACCGCCTTTTCACCAACATTACCGACCTGTCATTATCCAAACAGAAAAACGTGAATTAATTAGCGTCCCTTGGGACAGTTAAGTGAAATAATGACCCGCTTTGTGAAGTTTCCATGACAAAAATCGCGGATTTTCCTTTTAAAAGACGAAAAATTTTCTACGACTACTTTTTTTTTTTTCTTCCCTCGCCCAAAATTAGTCGTAGGAACCCTTGGTAAAGTAAAATTCCCTTAACTTCGTTGTAAAGTAGTTGTAAATAATTATTACATAAAAACGGTTGAAATTTTGTTTTCCTACCTTATGTATATTAAGAGCTAACCACTCCGATACCATTCCAAGGAAAGACGGGCTTATCCTAAACAAAAATCAATATACAACCACTCAAAGGAACTGAACACTTAACTCAAAATTTAACTTTCTAATTCCTATACCTTTGCAACCTAATGGTTTAAGCTCAGAGATCTTTGACATCAGGTTGCAACGAATATAAGTATTTCAAAATTAGGTAAAATGCCAAGTGTTATTTTTCCTTTTTTTCTTATTGAAAACCTTGCAATTTATTCTAAAATGTACCATTCCTTTAAATAAAATTATTCAAAATAACTTTGACTCAAAATTTAATTTCAATTAAAAAATAAACAAATAATTATGACATTTTATGAAAAATGTCGCAAAAATCTGCTTCTTTTTTTTACTGCTATTCCATTTTTTCTTTCACTAATTAATAATTTCATTTTAAAAAGAAATAATTTTACGGAGGCCCTTATTCAACGTGACACATACAAGTTTTCTGTCCAAACTTGAACTTGAGATTGTTGATATTAAAACTCAGATCTGGGTTAAAGTTACATTCTATTCACTCTCAAAAAACATTTTCATTTCACAAGAAAGGAATTGCGTCTTTGTCAGAATTTAAATTCTTCAAATCTATGTGAACTGATGCTGTAAACCTTTGATATTTTAAACGTAGATTATTTAATCTCGAAAACGCTAAGGTCTACGGTCTACGACATTGGGTTAAAGTTGGTGGCAAAGACTTAATTCCTTTGGACGAATTTTTCCCCAAACCCCCTTGTTTAATAGTTTTCTGTTAAAGGAAAAACGTCATTTAATGTCCCATAACCTCCTTTCTAAAAAATATTTGTATGGAAGCATGAGAATAAAATTCTATATTTAAATACATTTCTTTTTAGTATGCATTTTGCTTTTAACGAGGAATTTTACTTTAAGAGAATTTTCTTAGCCTTGTTAAACATTTTTATTTTATCATACTTCTCACATAATTTAAGCAAGCATATTACCTCGTATTGCAAATAATAAAATTATAATTGCAAATAATTAAGTTGTAATTGCAAATAATAAAATTGCAATTGCAAATTATAAAATTGATTATGTGAATGGGGCAGTTTCCATTCCCAAAATTAAATCAAACCATCAGACCTGACGCTGAGTTTCAGGTTTGGGCCAAATGTGCTAAGTTAACTGGTTTGGGCCAAATGTGCAAAGTTATCTAGTTTGGGCCAAATGTGCAACGTTAACTGGTTTGGGCCAAATGTGCAAAGTTATCTGGTTTGGGCCAAATGTGCAAAATTAACTGGCTTGGGCCAAATGTGCAAAGTTATCTGGTTTGGGCCAAATGTGCAAAATTAACTGGCTTGGGCCAAATGTGCAAAGTTATCTTTTTTAATAGTTTACATTTTAATTTAAATCTGTCTGGATACTTTAATTTGGAATAGTTTAAATTTTTTTTAAGAAACTATTGCGTACTTTATCATTCTTCCTCACTTCATCGTGAATTTCATAATGAAGTAATCTTCGTGCTATAAAGTAATCATAGTGCTATAATGTTAAATTAGCTGCACATTATATCACGTGTGCTATAAAGTTTTGATTGGTTCCCGGATTTTCTCCTAAAAATTTAGTTTATTGCTGAAAATTACCTATAACACTATCATTTTGGCACGACGTGCTATAAAGTTTTTGGACTTAAATTTTCTCTATAACTTGAAGATTACATTTTGTCCCGAGCTTGAACCTTCTCGATAAAGAGGAAATTTCTGTCCAAAAATTTTATAACGCTGCGAACCAAAATAACAGTGTTATAAATAGATATAATGATTATTGATTTCATTTTAGAACATGTCACGTTTAAGTTTTAATTTTAGAAAAGAAGTAAATAGCGTTATTTGTAGTTCTCGTCGTTCTTGACAATATGTTGGAAATAAATCCTAGCAGCATGAATAGTTACTAAAACACTGATCAGTCACTTTAAATAACGAGTTTTTAGGTCCTTATCATATGAAGCATAAAACTCAACCCTGAGATTCAGTGTCAGGGTTGAATAGAACTTACCTATCATACTTGATTTCCACAAGAACTCGTAGGATTTCAATAATATCTCCAGTATCGTATCTATCCCAGTTCTCTAGAGCTCTCTTCTCAAGTATCTAGGGAGACACGGGCTTTAGAAGTAGAACTACTTTCTAGTTCATAAATCTTTGCAACTTGAGCTGATTTTGTAATTGTGATATTTAAACCAATGAATTTAGATTTTTTAAAGTCAAAGCTTAAAATATAAAAATCATCTGGTTGTAAACATAAAGAGAAGTTAAAAAATTCTTTTATCAATCAATCGATATACTTTCCAGAACATTTTAAGGGTATATTTTAAACGCTAGTAGATTATGCCAGAGTATTTATTTTCGGGGTTTTAAATTAAAAATAATCTTTGGCAGAATTTCCGATCTAATAGGACAAAGAAAAACTTTGCATCATGTTATCTGATACATGTATTCTTGATATTATATCCTACTATTATGTTTAAAACATAACATGTAAAATCTATTTTAACCTTTAATATATTTTTTAACCCATATTAAAACTTTGAAATTGCCACACACAATTTTTAGATTATAAAATTTTTTTGTTAGCGACTTCGTCGGATGTTGCTATTTGAAAACATGGCTTCTTACAATCAGGCCAGAACATAATCTTTCATTCTGTGCCGTATTTGTTCTTATTTATACTCTTGAAGTGAGCTAACCTTCATAACTAGATTCCTGCTTTTGTTAAGACTGGGTAGAGCGGTAAATACAGCAACTATACTCTCCGGACTGTTTATCTGTTTGTACTGATCAACTATACCAAACCAGAGTTTATCTGCGGTTTCCAGACACTTCTTCCTGTCCTCGTAGAACATGGAGAGGATGTTGATGGCTCGGCAAACCTCGAGGAGAGAGAATACACCCTCGGTTACACAGAACATCAGCTCCTCTAGCAACCTCTCCTAGACAGGTTGTATTTAATAATTAATATCCCTTGCGAAGGTGTGAACTTAATTGCCCCGGCTAGTTTGTAAGTAGAAATGTTCCAATTATAAAAAATAAAAGTGTTTTCGTTTAATGTGGTTTCCAATGCTACCGTTTTAAGGCGGCTTTCAACTAAAAATAACAATGTAAAATTGTCAAACATGTGTTTGGCCTTCATTATTTACTGCTTTTATCCACAAAAAATCTTTTGTTCAGTTCTTTTTCGGAAAAAAAGTGGTTTCCTTGACCAACATTTGTCTTGGAAACCCTTGGTAAAGTAAAATTACCTTAACTTCCCATTAAAGTAGCTGCATACACATACTTTGCGCCCCCCCCCCTCCTCCCACTTCCATCTCTTTCCTATTATTACCTTATAGGTTGCTAGGGAAGCTGGGAACTGATCTCTCATCACAGTGTTAAGTCCATCAAGGATCACTTTTGGTTGCCTGCAATGCAATAATATACTTCCGTTGTTTCTAACATTTCTTGAATAAGTGTCTTTGAAAGAATAAAATGTAGATTGCATTGCAAAATACAACTTAACTTTTGATTTAGAAAAGATAACTATTTTATATATTTTGTCTTGATAGATTTATTTCACTACAGCAACTTACAAATTCACACAGGAATAATAAAACATCAAAAACCTAATCTTTTTCAAGAGAAGGGGGGGGGGGTGGTTTTACCATTTTATCGGAATATTAAGTGTGGTTTGTTTAAATCAAATATGAAGAACCCACTGTACCTGGAGTTACAAACTATCTCCAACAGCATTGTCATGAACGCCATTCTGAGAAATGTATCCTGGTTCCGTCTTGTTCCTCGGATAGTTTCTCTCGTTGCTCCAGGGTTCCGATACTCAAAACTGTTTTCAAGATCAATTATTCTCCTAAAATATAAATAAACTTTTAAATAATCCTTTAATCTTAATAATATTATTCCACTTTAATCCCTCTAAAAAGTATTTAAAAACATGAGATAAAAAAGTAATATAAAATATTTGCAGTTTTCTTCGTAAATATTAAAATAAAATTAATGACAAAATTATAAGTTCAAAATTTCAGTGAACCGTGAATAAAAGAAACATTTAAAAAAAAAACTGCATAGTGGCCTCTGACGTCTGAAGACCCTTCAAACAAAGATGGCTATGACCGATTCACAACGGTAATCTTAAAAGCTTTGTCTGATAAGCATGAATTAGCTATCAATGTTTATAATATTTAAAACTGAATTTTTAATTGCGATTGCGCCTTTTTATTTGGGAAAACATATAGAAATGATCAGAATTAAAATTTTTTTACTTTGAAAAAAAAAAACAATATCTTCATTAGAAAACGGTTTCATGGGAACGGTTCTAAATTGGACAAATTACGTTTTATCTTAATAGTTGTATTGACCTGAGAGCATGAACTGCTACTAGAGGAGTAACCTCTTCTCTAGGTATAGTCTCCAGAAGACGGAATATACTGGAGGAGTTGTAACAACGATTAAACCCATCGATAATCTCCCGTTCCTCCTCTTTCATCTCCGGAGGGAAGGTGAGAACGAATTTCTCATTCTGTTCCTCCGTTGGTTTGAGTTCTGTAGCTGTATGCTCAATACCCATCCTAATAAACACATAAACGATTAGACAATTCATACAACCATCGCTGCTAGGGCGGGTTCTCAAATCCGGATTATAGTCATATTTACAAAGTATGCTTTAAATAAAGCACCTCTACCTCCCCCCCTTCCCTATAATGAAACATAATTCCATCTTTTAATTATCTCACCTTTTGTATAATTCGAAAATGTTGTTAACCTTCCTCACCACCAGGGGGAGTTCACTAATCTTGGTTCCAGATTGGAGAAATACAGAACTATCTCCTAGTCTAGCTCCAGGGTTCCGGAACCCATGGAACCCGGAGAGAGTTCGGACCGATCCCGGGAGAATGGTCTCATACCTCTTATACCGGAGTAGGTTTAAGATAGGTTTCATATTGTTTGTTTGAATCATTACTGCGGCCTCGAGCCGAAATGTCTCTAAAATCACTAAAATCACTCGAAGGGTTGGTTTCTAAGTTAAGATTTAAAATCTAATTAGCTCCAGGTTTGCCAGGTCGGTCAAATGGATCCGTCCAAACCTTCATTCCCCCAGGTTGAATACTCTCCTTATTAATTTGGTTTTGCTCACGAATCTGAAAAAAAAGAAATAACATTTTAACTAAGAAATTTGTTTATTAAATAATGTATTCCTTCTTATTCCCCTGTTTGTAGAGTGAGAACCAGAAAATGCTGATGAGTAAGACGCCTTTTAGACTCAAAATATATTATTAAATAGTCCGTGAACATGAGACAAGACAATTGTGCTGTTTAAACAGACCCATTTAATAAAACTATTTTCATTGTAACAACATCAAATACGCTAAGTATTGATATAAAGTAGTCTTCATATTCCACAGTATTCTGGCTTTCACTGTATGCACAAACTTTTGAATTTGACAGCACAATTACACCGATTTTTACTCTCTGCAATTGTTGGTCAAAAGTTTGAAGTGTAGACCAAGAAAGATGAGAGAATGAGTTTAACTAGTTCTCTTTCAAAATGGCTCAAACAAATTTTGAGAATTTAAAAGTTTCCAGCATTTAAACATATTAAAAGTTTCCGGCCCTAGGGTTTATAATTTTGCAGAATTGCCTTCTACAGGTACAATAAGAATACCGGGAAATCATCGTTTCTATTCAACTTCAGGATACAGAGTCATCGTCTGCAGTAAGATGAAAAAGGATTCGGAGAAATTTTCTTATTTATTTTTCTTCATTTTTCTTCAAAAGTGTCAGAATAAAGATTGAATCAACTCTTGGTGCATTGCTAATTTGGTAACCTTACTCAGGATTATTTACCTTCTTGAAAATACAAAGAACAAATCAATTGTAAGAAATTAGAATTATGACAATTTCGCTTCAGATGTTCAGAGTTTAAAGACCTACAAGCGGCGTTTTTTCTCCATAAAACATTTTTTGAATATACATTCATATATGCAATCTTCTTCTATATAATAAAACAAGACATTCGTATATATGTTCCCTAAACCGGCGCTACGACATCTGCTCTATTTCCATTTGCTCTATGGCCATTTGCTCTAGTTCCATTTGATCTATCAAGTCAATTGCTCTATACGTCATTTGCTCTATATTCAATCTGCTCTATACCTCATTTGCTCTATGACTAAACACGTCATTTGCTCTATAACCTAAAAATACACTACAAAATAGCTTTCATTGGAATTCCTGAGCGTAACTTGACTCTGAAATGCGGTTTTTTTTTTGAAAATTCGCAAATTGCAGTTTTAATCAGTTCTTCAAAGTTCATCATGACAGAGAGACTGCTCAATAATAAGAGGGGTAAAAAAACCTAATATGTGGTGAAAACTATATTTAGCTTGGTCTCACAATATGTACAAATACCAGACAAACAAAACTATCTCCAGGAAGTTGGTGGAATAATGAAACTGTAGGAAGAATTGTAAAATGTAAAATTGTAAAAATATAGTTTTAATGTGATTAGATGTTTGTAAAATATGTTTATAGAGCAAATGACGTGATTACTCATAGAGCAAATGTTGAGTAGAGCAATTGGACCATCACAGTCATAAAAATGTGTATAGAGCAAATGACGTGTTATGTCATAGATCAATTGACGTATAGAGCAGATGACATATAGAGCAAACGTCGTAATCTATGAGCTATAGAGCAAATGGTTAATAGAGCAAATGGCACTAGAGCAAATGGCCATAGAGCAAATGGAAATAGAGCAGATGTCGTAGCGCCCCTTAAACCCGGCCAATTTTTTTTGTGAACACTTATTGCCAGGGGGTTACAAAGGCTAATTTCTTTTTTATTCCACGGGTTTCACCGGACCCTCCAGCTTGTAATATATAATCAAGCTAATAGGGCTAAAATCTGTAAAAAGTATGGAAGAAGCCGTTTTTCAATAATATCAACACAGGAATGATATAAAGTAGAACAAAATTCACAATTTTACTGTCGTTTATCCTAGACAATCTTTAATATATTCCACTTTTTAAAGTGATTTTTGTACAAAATAAAGCTGTTCATTAGAATTGAAATCATCGTATATGCAGGGTGGCCAAAACTTTTTTGAACACATCCGTACAAAAATCCGTACATTTCCAGAAGAAATCCGTACAATCCGTACAATTTTCGAAAAACAATCCGTACAATTTTTTTTTAAAAAATCCGTACAATCCGTGCATTTTTTTTAAACCAATCCGTACATTTTTTTAAAAATCCGTACATTTTTTTTAAAAAATCTGTATAATCAGTACAATTTTCGAAAAAAATCCCATTTTTAAAAAAAAACATTAAAATTCAATTTTTCATTCATTGTCTTTTGTGTTCAGTTCATGTAAGAGGGTTTAAACTTCTTCAGCAAGAATCAATCTGTAAAAAATTGGCTTCATACATATATAAAAACTAAATACTGGGTACATGATACTAGGTGCATGATACTGGATACTGGATACATGATACAGGGTACATGATACAGGATACAGGATAC
>NW_019396101.1:0-38367 GCF_000591075.1 Eurytemora carolleeae | reverse complement strand
AGGATACTGGGTACAGGATACTGGAACATCTTCTTGAATAAGCAATCAAATAAGTACTTATGGAACATATTCTCAAATAAACACTTCTTGGACATATCTCGAAAATTATGAATGAATTTTGATTGTCAATTGAAACATTAATCAATCTAATATTATTTAGAATGCAGAAAATAAGTTAAACTAACTTCATTTTGACGAGAATTTTTTTTTCAATTTTCATGAAAAATTTGCTGAATTGAGTGAAAATTTAAAAAAACGGTGTATTTTCCAGGATAAAAATCCGTACAATCCGTACAATTTGAAAACAAATCCGTACAATCCGTACAATTTTAGGGTTAAAAAAAAATCAATCCGTACAATCCGTACATTTTGGCCACCCTGTATATGTGCAGTGCATGAAGAGTGTACACTGTACAGCGTCATGTGCACGGTAGCAATAGGGGAATAAGTATACAAAGAGCGAAATATATTTTCTATGCAGCGCTTAGGATCCGGATCCGTTGGATCTCAAAACATTTTGGTTTTCTGGACCCGGATCCGGGAGCAAATAATAAAACAAAAACTGAAAAAAAAAACTTTTTGCTCTCAACCCCAAATCTAAAATGTTAAAAAATAATTATAATTAAAATTTTCCTTATTTTTGAATGGCTCATCGAGTTTTTGCATAAAATAAGCGAAAAAAGAAAAAAATTTGAAATTTCTTCTTTTGCTAAAAAAATCAGTAAATATCTAAGAAATGTTCATGACCTGGATCCGGATCAAAATGAAATGGATCCTAAGCACTGATTTCTTGTTATCTTACCGCTTTACTCTGCTGCTTCCACTTCTCCGGGAAGAGATATGGACTGATAATAACTGGATAAATGGCTAGCCCAATACAACCAACTACAGCTCCAATGAAGGCTCCGTATCTCCAACCTTTCAACACTGGGTTACCCATCTTAACTCTACAGTGTACATTCAATTCAAACCTAGATAGTAATCCTAATGAAATCTTTTTTTGTTTTTAAAAAAATTTAATAGCGTGCAAAAATTTCAAAATGGACAAAAAGTATTAACTTGTCTCAATTTATGTTGTTTAAAAAAAATCAATCCAAATCGTGGCGAAATCTTTCAAAAGATCTTTTTTTCGGCCTTAAAAATTCAGAAACTTTAAAACCAAAATTTAAAGAAAATTTGTTAGTTTTAACAGAAGTTTGGTTTTCATGAACTCTGTTCAAACTCAAAGGGACTGTGCGGACTGTGGACTGTAAGTGATTCTCGAACTTTGCATGTCATTGTCCAAATCGCAACGGTAACCTTTTAAACCTTTGACTGATTATCATCTTTTCTTATTTGCGGTTTCTCTACCAAACTGACCTGCTAATTATTGTCGCAGAGACTACTAAGGAATTTGTTAGAATTAACACTATTTAGGATAGACAAACTATAATATCTATAAATGGAAGGTCACTTGAAATTACGTTAATACTGTACCAATTCCTGTAAAGATTGAATGTAGCAATGATATAACTCACCTTATTTAGATTGTTTACTAACAGCTTCAGCTTTCAATGTTTCAGCTTTATCACTGAAATACTTCTGAAATGTCGGTCTCCAGATATAGACACCGCCGATAATACCGAGCGCAAACTGAAAATAAATATTTAACAGTTGCTTACTAGGCTCAGAGGAGAACGGACCTCTCTCACAACGGTCCTGGCTATATAGTTTGGGGGAGCACTACGTGTCGTTGAATGCACACATGTCTTTTCCTACAGGGGAATATCCTGTCGAATGTAATATAGAATAAAAAGGTCTCCATCTTCAGCATGGAGCAACTGAAAGAAGGAGTTTTAACTCTGATGGGTATACAAGCCATGCACAACGATACCGGTTTTTTACTCGACCAGCTATGAGGACTGGACTGCTGTGGAAGATTTCTTTAAATGGGGCTTTAAGGCTTAAAACTCCCATTTGTGCATAAGGGGTGCAGCTATGGGGTTTCCTTAAGATTCCCCTTTAGTCGGAAAGACTATAACACAAAGGACAACAGGAAGCAATCCCTTATACCCTTCCTCCTACAAACCTCCTTATCTCCTACCTGCTCCGCAACTCGATGTCAAAAGAACTATTTGGAGAGGCCTCAAAAACAAGAAACAAGAAGCAAGAAGGAAAAAGAAAATTGAACAGGAAAAATTGGAAGGGAGATCTATTGATATAAGAAATGGGGGCTTGGAAGATGTTCCCCCCCCCCTCCCTGACCCCAAGAAATTATCAGGAATTTGTGCTTTGCTGAGTCAGATGCAACTCATGAGTAAACAAATCAATATATAGTTCTAAAATAAGAAAGCAAGATCCTCAGCTAGTTCAATTAAATACAGAGATCAGAGAAAAAGCAAAATCCTCTAAAATAGTTCTTTCTCGTGAAGTGGCGAACTACAAGGATATCCAAAAAAAAATTCTTTTATTTTTTTTCAAAATTAGCCGAAATATGATTAAAAAATGTATTAACAAGAAGAAAATTAAGAACAAGAAATATAGAAATCTCAATTTATTCATCAGATATCATATACATATTTTAAAATATTGTAAAACTTAATTAAAATAAATTAACAGAGTTAAATAAAGTTGTTTTATTCTTTATCTCAATGGTATTGTATTGTTGGAACTGAGGGGGTTCCATTTAGACCAAAATATATTTTCTTCTTTATTTATTTTTTGGTAACAAACACAAAATTTTTAATTATAATTCTTTTTTTAAGCAAAATTTTACTTAAGGGAATGAACATAGTCATTTGTAAGTAGCAAGTCTGTATACTAAATTCTTTTTCCTAAGTTTGAAAGTGACAAGATTATTTCTGAAGAGTTTCCTTTAAGAATTCTAGCAGCGTAAATGGTTAAGGTTACAGTGCAGAGAGACAGGATTAAAGATTTAATATATTTCCAGTTTTCTCAGCACAATAGTATCATAGCTTATACTTTCACAAACAGAATACTAAACTAAGGATTGTTTCAGAGTATTGAATGATTCTAATGATGATTTTTATACTCTTTTCTCTCTCTTATCCCAACTTAACAGTAATCCGCTAATTCCTTCCAAAATGTCGTCTTCACCCCTTATTAACATTTGTACCCACTAAACTACATATTCTCCATAGTTTTTTACACATATTTTTTAAACATTTTTATCCACTAAACTAAGAAATCCCACTAAGCCTCTCGCAATTGGCTTACTTTAAGCGAGTTTGTTCTACCTATGTGATCGTGGATAAACATTAATAAATCATCGGAATCATAGTGCTCATTAAACAACCAGATAGCAGAAAAAGAGAGATAAGAAGTTCAGACGGATGGTTATAGATAGATCAGATACAACAGCTACCACCCCCACCTTCAAACATATTTACATTGGAATAAGGAAGAATTGCAGTCCGCAGTGTTCACAGGACACATTTAAAAGGTTATTATCTAATAAAACCTAATTTACATCAACTCTGTAATACCTACAATGAACTAGTGCTTATAGTTCTTTACATTCGCAGGAGAAGTTACACTGTACATGGAGAACTTGAAACCTGATAAACACTAATTGGATACATTTGGATCAGCGTGTGAGAAAACCAAACCGCCATCAAATGTAAGATTTTTATTAGAAAGCTTGGGACGTCGTTATGTTTTGTGAAATATTCTTGTGTGCCTTTTAAAAACTGATGATTAAGCTTTTATTAAGTCTTCATATGTTGCTTTGATTCCTCTTATCTGGTCACAACATATCACCAGACGTAACATTTTGAAATATTGGATTTTAATGTGTATTGTTAAGTAACTTTGTTTGGTCGCAAGATTTTACCATACATTACATTTTATAAAATATATAATACTAATTAATTGTTATATTTCAGCTTCACAGCTAGATGATCAAGAAATAAATTCTAAAAGTATGTACTAGACTTGATTATTCTGTGTACGGGGTGGCGTATAAACAATACATTGGTTAAATAGTTATGCACTTCTATTGTTCCGACGCTGAAAGTTATGGAGAGAAAAAACTAAAAACTGAAAAGTGCACAATTTTACCCAACAAACCAAACTAATCTTTTTTGCCTTACCGGCAAAGGATACATATCTTAAAACTCTTTTAAAGTGTTTAAAAGAATTTACAAGAAGTTCTAAAACATTTAGTGGCAACTCACAAAACCCCAGAGAAGAACAAAATTTAGAAACACGCCTCACCAAAATTTCGGTGAAATATGTGTCTATAACAATTTTGATGAAAAATGTGTCTTTAACAATTTGGATGAAAAATGTGCCTACAACAATTTTGATGAAAAAATGTGCCTATAACAATTTTGATGAAAAAAATGTGCCTATAACAATTTCGATGAAAAAATGTGCCTATAACAATTTCGATGAAAAATGTGCTTATAACAATTCCAAAGAAAAATGTGCCTTTAACAATGTATAAAGGAAAATCTGAGATTTTTTTTTGTTTTGTTATAACCTTCAGAAGATTAAATTAAGAATAGAAATACAGGGGTGTATTCAGGAATTTGTCCAGGGGGGGGCTTAAATTTTTTATTTCCAGGGGGGGGCTCAGCACCCTTTGGGACATGAAAACCCCCCGAAATCAATAGATTTCACTGGTCCCGGGGGGGCTTAGCCCCAATAGCCACCCCTCTGAATACGCCTCTGAAATTTTAGTATTTCACAATTATTATAATAATCTTACTCCAATCCCGATCTGGAATCCTGTTAATCCAGCAGGTCGCTTGATAAGCGGAGGCATCCTAACATTGTAATATCTGAAATATCCGGATCATTATTTATAATCCAAATCCTCGTAGGGATCAAACTCTGACTCCAGGGAAGGAATTTTATCTTTAGTCTGTAGACCGGAAACAATAGTACTCGTCCTCGGGAATGCTGTCACCTGAAAAGATAGAAATGATCTTTCTTCATGATAATGTTTATTACGATTTAAAGGGATGTAATTTCAAGTGATCATCCATCTATAAAATCAAGTTTAAACCTGAAAGGGACTATGAACTGCCATTTATAGAGTGATATAGAGTCCGATTAACAAGAGTACCCTTTAAATCTTTGTCGGATCTAGATTCAAGGATAAATATATATTCTTATTTTTCTGGCTTATAAATTTATTATTTTGAATTGCGGATAGAGGTTTAAAGGGTACCATTGTGAATCCGGTAAGACACTCTTTTATTAGAAGGGTCACTTGAAATGACATCTATTGTCCATTCAAAATGTTTTAATATTTCACAATTCTGATATGAGAAGAGAATAAAAGGTGTACAGATAAAGTTACTTTAAGCTCTCAATAGTTTCTGTTTCTTCAAAGCATTTTCATCGAATCAATATATCATTGTTTTAAATTGGCAGTGAAGCCGAATTTTCGACTGTTTCTCTGCATTCACAGAACTCAAGGTGGGCATAAGAACAAGCACAAACAAAAAGTAAACCACAAAACCCCGGTGAGTTTAAAAAAGCTTGTCATCAACCATAAAAGCACTGTTAAAGCAAGTTGTTTTGATTACTATCTTAACAGAAAAGATTGCAGACGTCATTGCGTGTAGGAAAGGTTACTATGAATAAGAAAGTATTCATTATGCCGTACGTAATGTACATAGAATTGGTAATTTGTACATAATCTGTTCAGTGTAGAGTGTTCAACTAACCTGATCTAGAACATGATCTCCCTTCCCTGTAAACCTGACAGGATGAAGCTGTACATGAAGGTTGGGAGGGAGCAGACCCTTCTCCGACTCCTGGTGCAACATCTCGTATGGGTTCTTAGAGTTCACCTCGGACTAAATCAGGAAAAAATCGTTTTTATGAGAAATATTAACAACCTAATAGTTCCTGAAAGTTCCCTTTGAGTCTTGACCCTCCAAAAAACCGGTTAAAACTAACATTGAACAGATTTGGAGGAAACGTGTAGTATTCGAATCGGGTTGTACGCGAAATGCATATGATTAAAATCACAAGTTCTCTGGAAGGAGTATACTGAATGCTTTCTTGTGAAACATCCCCTCCCCCCCACCCCCACAAACAAATATCCCAAGTTCCCAACCAATGATTTTGTTCTTTTAGGCTCGGGACAATTTAGAGTTAAAAAATATTGAGCCACGTCGAAAACTCTCTTGAATATGAATTATTAGATATTTGTCCCACAAATTATTTTTTGGAAGATTTATTAAAGGGAGTGACCGATAATGTATAGTAGATGGACTGAGAATGTAGTATTGTGGAGAAACTTTTTAGGATTCATTTGCGACATTTTTAAACTAAAACAGTTCTACAGTAAACTAATTAGTTGTTTAGGAACAGGTGAGAAAATAAAAATTAACTCAATTATCATCAAAAATAAGTAATCTTATTCAGTTATTAGTTTCTGTAATCTATCATTGTTCACAAACATTTTCTGTAGATTTTCTGAAATTTTTATTGAAAAGACGACATTTGAAGAATTTCTAATTAGTTTCTACGTGTTGAGGGGGAAAATATAAATTAAAAACTTCAAAAAACTATTTAATTGGTATCTAGGATAGGTTTACCTGGTAATAAAGAAGTGCATCTGCTAGAGTTTTAATCTCCGTGAGCCGTGAATTGTGAACACTATGATTAAAAGCATGTGAGAGCGCGTTAAGAACTTTAAACTTGACTTCAACATTATCAAGTTTATCGGTAGATAGCGAGCTTTCTGCCACCTGGCGGCCTAAACTTGAACTACACGTCGACAAGAACAGTTCCTTCAGGTTAGAGGGCGGGGTGTAGGATTTATATGCTCTTAGAAACCCTTTGGATTTTAGGGACTGCATTTGTGCCTCCAGGGTTGTAAAGTCATTAAACAACTCCGTTCCGAAAACATTTTTCTCCTCCAGCTTTTCTTTATTCTTTAGCTTCAACAGGTCAACATGTGCCTGAAAAAAGCTTAAAAAATTTAACTCCATATTTTATTAATCTATGAAATTATGTCTGAGCTTATAACTTACTTACATTTATTTTGTCTCTGCTTTTAAACGTTTTCTGCATGTTAGTTAATCTATTTTTTGTAATAATTTCTTCATATTTAGGAGCAGTATACTTCAATCTTTGCGCTTCACAGCGCTCAAGTCTGCCCAGGTTTAAGCTGACCCGTCTCAGCGTCCCTAACCCTAACATTATTCTGGAAAAAATATAGAAAATAAATTTAGTTTCTCCAGGTTTATGAAGATCAAATCACAATTGTTCTATTTTTCATCTAGTTTGTCAAGATCGTTTTTTCCTAACTCGTTGGATTCTTCTGAATTATTTTCTTTTTCTTCTACTCCCCCCTCCTTTATTAACTTCAACTGCTGGTATTTCCGTCTGGACTTCTCCTTCTTTCTCTCTTTCTTGGCGGAGTCTATTGCCTTCTGTCTGTTTTCAACTGAATCCAAACCATTCACCAAGTTGTCTAAAATATTTATTATTAGAAGAGTTCTAAAAATTGCTAAGACGGCAATGCCCGATTCACAACGGTAACCTTGAAACCATTATCTAATCAATAATGTGAAAGATATTTTCGTTTTTCTAGGTTTAGAACTTTTTAATTCTGATAAATCCTATATGTTTTCCTTCCGTAGAAATGTGCAAGTCACTATGGTAGCACAATGAAAATAATCAATTTTTCAAAGTTATATAATTTATACATGACCAGACAAAGCTTTTAAGGATACCGTTGTGAATCGGGAATTGCCATCTTTCATTTGAGGGTCAATTCTATCTACGCTTCCAGTTCCTTAAAGTGTCACTAAACAGTAAACATATTGGAAGTATTTCTAAAGTAATGCATGAAAAGATATTTTTCTTCTTCTTTACCTAACTTTGTAATAAGATGCTTTCTGGCAATTTTTCTATTATTCTCCAGAGATCTACTCTCGTGGCATTTAACAAACAACCCTGAAATTAAATAAAATTTAAAATAATAAACAAAACAAAAATTCGGTGTAAACCGTGAATCCAATTTAATGAAGAAAGTGAAGAAGTTAAAAACAATAACTCTTAACATTAAAGTCCGAAAAACCTATTTTGCTAGACTAAAATTACCTGAAGGAATATGTCGGAGAAATACAGCATTAGAAGTTGTATTAACAGCCTGGCCACCGGGACCCCAACCTAAAAGTTTTGAAAACTTAGGAATGGAGGCATCAAACTGTCGTCTTCATAATCTCGTGAATCAAGATTTTTAATAAAGGGTTTATATTTTTAAGGACTTTGTCTGTAAAGTTTTCCACCCTGTTCGATACAGTTTCTCGAAAATTCATTTATNAATATATATTCCTCTCTTCACCTCTTACGAATTTTTCCTCCAAGTCTTTCTCCTGTATAACCGGGACCTGGCTTTTATCCAACTTTTTCCCTAAATTATAAATTCCTAATTAAATTGATTAAAAATGTAAGACAATTTTGTAAAGTTAATATTGGATAAAATGCACAACTTCAAGTCAAAATTATTTGGAAAAATGACGTTGTACATTTAGAGAATATAACCAACTAATTGTTCTGGGATTAATCAAAAATAAATTCAAAACTCACCAAGTACTGAAGAAGACGAAGAAAAAAGTCGTCTTCCTGAGACCAGGAAACCACAATATAATTTCAAGGTCATCGTCTATGATTGAAATCTGGTGGTGTTTCTGTCCATTGTCCAATTTAGAATTCACTCTTTAACATGGGTTCACTTGGTAGGTAAGCTCCTTGGAGAGGAGTTTCTTAAATCCAACCTTTTTAAAAAAACAATTCTACTGTTTAATAATACGCTGATCAGTGATCACGCTTGAATTATTTCTTTACTAAACCAGCAGCCGATTCCTCAAGAATGCACAGCCTTTATCTAAACAAATTTTATTAATGTAACAATTCGTGTTTAATCCTATACGTTGACCCACTCACTCTTCATAAACAATAAGTATTTTTGTTGCATGAGTAAGAAAATTTAAATGCTATTAAAAGGGAAGGGGGATTATTCAAAAGGAAAATAAATTATTCATCGGTCCAAAAGTATCAAAACAGGAAAAACTTGCAATTTTTTAACCACCCCCCCCCCCCCTCTCTTTCTAATCATATCTAAGTTAGAACCTTGTTTACCTAGTTGAAATTGAATGGCTTGTTTATCTTGTAGGTTTTTATTCTGTTCGAACTCAGCTCGAATTCTTCTAAAAATATTAAGAAAATTTAAATAAAGTCTTCCAATAAAATTTCCCTTCTTGGTAAATTGAGGCTATTTCACCACAATAGTTATCGTTTATGAATACTCACTCAAATCTAAGGACAATTTAGAGTTAAAAAATATTGAGCCACGTCGAAAACTCTCTTNGGGGGGGGGGGGATTATAATTAGGATCATTACTCATTAGCCGGAACTTAAATTAATCTATATACACAAAAAGTGGTCGGCGATTATATCAATACAAATAAGACGACTTTTTTATTTTAGTTTTGATTGTTAAATTTTTTTAACATTACAGTTACAAGTTGCAGTTTATTAAAGAGAAGCTTTTTTGTTTGACAGCTTCTCTTGTTTTTAATTTTTAATTTCATAAATTGGATACGTTTTATACAGAAAAAATTCCAATTTTATTATTGTTAGCGTTTCTCTCCTTCTTCCATTATTTATTTTTATTCTGTTAACTGTCCCCAATTCTGAGAATTTCGAAAAAACCAACAAATTTTGTCGAAACCAGTATTTTTTGGACACTCGCTCTGCACGATGTATGATTTGTTGTGTTCTGTTTTGGGTGACCCATTTCTGCTTGAGTAGCAGATATATTGCAGTTGCCAGGAATGCTGAATTTTTACAGTTGACCAAGCTGCTTTAAAATCAGAAGGTAAGAGTGCAACTGCAGGGGGGCTGGTGGGTTAAAGTTTCTGAAATTGTTCCAAATTTATTTTTATTTATTCTCTTTGTTTCCATGTTTATGTGTATATTAATCAAAATTGAAGTTAAAAGTCGTCTTCATTTTATTGATATATGCGACGACAACTACATTAAATGGTCTTGTTGATGATTAACTAATTCCTGATACATTGATTGTTTAATGTTTATTTCTATTCTGCATAAAATAAAAACCTATTCTAAACAATAGTAACCTGTAAAAGAAATGTTTGTCAGTGTACTGCAACTGTTGTCCGTAACGAATCAGCTGTTTATATAAACCGGTTCCTCGCATCCTGACCACTGCACAAACGTACTGCAGAAATCAGTATTTAAGTTTTAAATCAAAAGCACGAAAAGAGTAGTAAATTGTTAAGGAAAAGCTGAAAAGACTCATCATTAGTAATGATCAATCATATTAATATTTTCTAATAAGGTGTATAGTGTATACTGTATGAGCATCTTACAGTGATCGTCAGAACTCAGAATATATCTTACTAAAGGTGGATATAAAAGCAATCTAAACTTTATTTACTGTTGTTAAAAGAAAAAATATTTAGATCGTAATAGCTTAAAAATAAACATATTAGCAGAAATGGGTCCGTTCATAGTTTGCCATAACGGTTTTAAATTATCTTTCACTCCTTTTTGTATTTTATAAGCATATTTCTGAGGAGCACTGTAAAAAATATTAATTCTTAAATGGTATTTACCTATATCTAAGATATTATTGACTAAGGTCAAACCTTACACATTTGTGTCTGAAATAGAAAGCTTTCAGTATAAAGGGGGAGGGAAGATATTTAAATGAGATCAAATTTATTTAAACATTTTCTTAATATCGCCCAGGAACCCAGGCTCTTTGTTGTCCTCTACCAGTCCTAGATCTATATCATCTAGATGTCCTTGTTTGAGAAGATAGACTAGTTCGTCTCTATACTTGTCCTTCAGAGGGACTTTGTTCAGTTCTATCTTGTTGTGTTCAATCACAAGCTGTTTCTTGATCGCTTCCTATATAACAAAATGTTATGCGTCGACATTGTATGTATAGTTACATACAGGACCGGTTCCCAGCAAAGGATGAGACTTCAGAGACGACTGTACGTGAATTATTCAGTCTTGTTTCCTACACTCACGGTGACCATCAGATATACAACTTTTACTTTCACTTTCAAATCTTTAAGCGTATACCTTTAAAGAAAATTTTGAGGGCAGAAATCCAAATTCAATCTTCAGATAGGCCTACAAATTCAAGTCCTCATGAAAGTATCATTCTTAGTGGGTAACCCTGTACAGCCGACAAAATCGTAACACTTAGAGGGACGAACAGCAGTAACAGACGTTTCTTTTTTCCTTCTTATTAACATAGGATAGATATAGTAGATCCCTCAGATTAATTGTTTCGACGCGGGAGGTTGTTTTCTGCAGTGTCTTGGTCGATTTTTTAAATTCTCTGAGCAACACCGAGCACTTCAATTTAAAATCCAAAATGGCGTACAGTTCAAGATACACTAATAGATATTGACCTTTAACAAAAAATAATAATTTGGGAAAAACTAAATTTAAAAAAAAATAAAACTTATAAGGTATTTTTCAAGCTTTTTGTTTTACTCTAAGGCTTAAATCAGTAAAATAATAATAGTAAAGGTACAAAACTTCTCAGGAAAATATGGTGCCACTTTTAAGGAAAATATGGTGCCCTTTATCATTAGTTTTCTTCTCGAAGACATTAAGGTCAAAGGGTTTTGAAGTGTTATAATAAAATTAATAAAGCTGGGATATTCTTCAGTCTTAACTTAAATTAATTGACACCCTGAGTCTTAACTTAAATTAATTGTCACCCTAAACTATTTAGCAAAGCAACCAAAACAAATATATTTTACCTGAAGCTTTAATCCAGTCCAGTCTGCTTGTTCTTTAGATACAATATATTGATTATATTTCTCATATAGGTCTACCATACCTCCTCTACCTTTACAATATATTGATTATATTTCTCATATAGGTCTACCATACCTCCTCTACCTATACAATATATTGATTATAATTCTCATATAGGTCTACAATACCTCCTTTACCTATACAATATATTAATCATATATAGGTCTACAATACCTCCTCTCTATATACAATATATTAATCATATTAATGTCTACAATACCTCCTTTACCTATACAATATATTAATTATATATAGGTCTACAATACCTCCTCTACCTATACAATATATTGAATGTATATAGGTCTACAATACCTCCTTTACCTATAAAATATATTAATAATATATAGGTCTACAATACCTCCTTTACATATACAATATATTAATAATATATAGGTCTACAATACCTCCTTTACATATACAATATATTAATAATATATAGGTCTACAATACCTCCTTTACCTTTACAATATATTAATCATATATAGGTCTACAATACCTCCTTTACCTATACAATATATTAATTATATATAGGTCTACAATACCTCCTTTACCTATACAATATATAAATCATATAAATGTCTACAATACCTCCCCTCTATATACAATATATTGAATATATATAGATCTACAATACCTCCTTTACCTATACAATATATTAATCATATATAGGTCTACAATACCTCCCCTACCTATACAATATATGTAATATATAGGTCTACAATACCTCCCTTACATATACAATACATTAATTATATATAGGTCTACTATACCTCCCCTACCTATACAATATATTGAATATATAGGTCTACAATACCTCCTTTACCTATACAATATATTTATTACATATAGGTCTACAATACCTCCCCTGTAAGATCTGAGGATCTTTATAAACTAATGTGTGTTCAGGGTGATCAGCGACAAGACGTTATTCAGTATGAACCAGGAATTCTCTACAAACAATCGATCAATCACACGGAACTCTACACCTACAATCCTACATTTAATCATGTGTTTAAATCTATATAATTGAGATTTTTAAAGGATAACTATTTAAAGGCCAATTTTTATGAAGATCAACCTGATTTTGTTTTATAATGCAGAACCTGAGTTTTATCAAGCCTATATATAATATTTAACCAAAGCCTATATAAAGTGTCTAGTCTAAGCCTATATAAAATGTCCAACCTAAGACTCAAAAATTTGTAAATAAATGAGTTTATCTTTCAGAACACTATGGGTTAGTTGAACTCTGCTAACCGGCATTCGTGTTTCTTTCTCCAGGTCTATAAAGCATCTGTAATCAATGTTTAAGGCTATTGCCAAATTTTATTCCTACGGATGGTTTATAGAATATATGTAGATAATTGTGATTGTTGTGATTCCTCTAAATAGTTCCGGGCTCGTATCCGTGCTTTAAACCAGGTGAAAAATTGCAAATGTCTAAAATGAGCTTAAATTTCCTGTTCTCGACTGCGGTGCAATTTAATGAACTATAGGCTACAAACCTCTGGACAAATCAACATTGTAAGTTTATTTTCTTATTATATGAATAATTTAATAGTTGACCTGGAGAAAGTTTTATTTTTAAGGCTAAAATTTTATTATTGTCATGCATATAATTAACCCAGGACTGATTTATTGTGTTTTCAGTTCACGGTTGAGTCCTGTATAAACTGCCTACCTGAAATATATACATAAGATTTAATCAGTGCAAATTGAGGTGAGCCAAAGAGAAAGAGTCCATGCTCGCTCTTATGTTTGTAGTTAATTACCTGGTTCCTGAAGGTACAATTTGAGCACATCCCCTACCTATACAATATATTGAATATATAGGTCTACAATACATCCCCTACCTAAACAATATATTGAATATATAGGTCTACAATACCTCCTTTACCTATACAATATATTAATTATAAATAGGTCTACAATACCTCCCCTACCTATACAATATATTGAATATATAGGTCTACAATACCTCCTTTACCTACACAATATATTAATTAGTTTAATTGGTGTGGTTATGTTTACAATTTAATGCATCTCTTTTCCGACTTCATTGAGCGTTCAGAAATTCAGCCAGTTATCAAGCTTGTTTTTGAAAATGTTCAGGTTTACAGCACTTTTGATTTCATATGGAATATCATTCCATATATTGATAACTCTTGCACTAAATAAGTTTCTTGTATTTCGGTGTGCACAACAGGTAACTTCAGATTCAAATGTCTACAATACCTACTCTACCTATACAATATATTGAATATATATAGGTCTACAATACCTCATCTACCTATACAATATATTGAATATATATAGGTCTACAATACCTCCTTTACCTAAACAATATATTAATTATATATAGGTCTACAATACCTCCTCTCTATATACAATATATTGAATAAATATAGGCCTACAATACCTCCTTTACCTATACAATATATTAATCATATAGGTCTACAATACCTCCTTTACCTATACAATATATTAATTATATATAGGTCTACAATACCTCCTCTACCTATACAATATAATGAATATATATAGGTCTACAATACCTCCTTTACCTATACAATATATTGATTATATATAGGTCTACAATACCTACTCTACCTATACAGTATATTGAATATATATAGGTCTACAATACCTCCTTTACCTATACAATATATTAATTATATATAGGTCTACAATACCTCCTCTACCTATACAATATATTGAATATATATAGGTCTACAATACCTCCTTATACAATATATTGAATATATATAGGTCTACAATACCTCCTTTACCTATACAATATATTGATTATATATAGGTCTACAATACCTACTCTACCTATACAATATATTGAATATATATAGGTCTACAATACCTCCTTTACATATACAATATATTAATTATATATAGGTCTACAATACCTCCTTTACATATACAATATATTGAATATATATAAGTCTACAATACCTCCTTCATCTATACAATATATAAATTATATATAGGTCTACAATACCTCCTTTACCTATACAATATATTATTCATATAAAGGTTTACCATTCCTCCTTTACCTATACAATATATTTATCATATGAAGGTCTACAATACCTCACCTACCTATACAATATATTGAATATATGTAGGTCTACCATACCTCCTTTACCTATACAATATATTGAATATATATAGGCCTACAATACCTCCTTTACCTATACAATATATTAATCATATATAGGTCTACCATACCTCCTTTACATGTAAAATATATTGAATATATATAGGTCTACAATACCTCCTCTACCTATACAATATATTAATTATATATAGGCCTACAATACCTCCTTTACATATACAATATATTAATTATATATAGGTCTACAATACCTCCTCTACCTATACAATATATTGAATATATATAGGTCTACAATACCTCCTCTACCTATACAATATATTGAATATATATAGGTCTACAATACCTCCTTTACCTATACAATATATTAATTATATATAGGTCTACCATACCTCCTTTACCTATACAATATATTGATTATATATAGGTCTACAATACCTCCTCTACCTATACAATATATTGAATATATATAGGCCTACAATACCTCCTCTAACTATACAATATATTAATTATATATAGGTCTACAATACCTCCTTTACCTTTACAATATATTGAATATATATAGGTCTAACATACCTCCTTTACCTATACAATATATTGATTATATATAGGTCTACAATACCTCCTCTACCTATACAATATATTAATTATATATATGTCTACCATACCTCCTTTACCTATACAATATATTGATTATATATAGGTCTACCATACCTCCTCTACCTATACAATATATTAATTATATATATAGGCCTACAATACCTCCTCTACCTATACAATATTCATTATTGAATTATAAATTTTATAAATAAATATTCAGTTTCATACTTTTGCAACCTTTTTATTCCACCTAATCTTACAAAACCCTAGATCAAAAGATAAACACAAGGTGCTTATATTTTCTCCGTGATATGTCTCTGAAACAAAATATTTTTATCCTGCATAAATGTAAGCATCTGAATGCATCTTCTAAAGGACTAGACCTTAATTGAAAAAGAACTAAAATGTAAGAGAATGTGAGAGGTTTGAAAATTATTAATATGAGTAACAAACACTCCCCAAAAACTTTCTCAATCAAACATTCCTTTAACCTGTACCAGTATTTATCCATCTATCAGATTAGATCAGATCACATCAATCAATATATCTTTTTATCTAACCTGCAAAGTTCTCCTTGTCTGCTAGGGTTAAAAGTATTTCTCGTTTAAGCCTGAGCAGTTTCCATGCATAAACTTCATTTACAGGAGTCGTCAATAGATAATTATCAAACCCTTCAGCTTCATCAACTAGTAATCAAATCAAATCAAATCAAATCAAATCAAATCAAATCAAATCAAATCAAATCAAATCAAATCAAATCAAATCAAATCAAATCAAATCAAATCAACAAAATTTATTTACAGGGTTACAAACAAAGAATGAGACTTCAGAGACGGGTGTACGAAAAGTTTAAGTCATGATTCCACTCCTGTCTTTCCTTGCCAAATCATCAAATAAGCCATTAAAAGACAACGTTTATATCAGCAGAGACTTAATTTAATCTTGGAATTGTCATATTTGAAGAATTTTATGGATTCTTTGTGAGTAACCCTGTAGCTCAAATTGTGTCTCCAACAGTTAACTATTGAAAGCATTTTTCTAAAATTCAGAACTCTCTCTTTAAATAAAATATTCTTGAATATTTTATTTAAAGATTTCAAATAGTTTTGTATTGATTTGTTGGTTTCCTAGATGAACTCCACGTTTGGTCATAATTAGTTCTATTCGTTTATCCAGAATCTCACTGTAAACTACTCCCTAAATATAACAATAGTTTTGAATTAATTAGTACATTACTTATGAAAAGTACAGTACACTACCATATTAAATGGATAGATCGACCTTAGAAGTATTCTTCATCATTGGTCCGTAGACGGGATACACATTCATTCCCAATTCTTATTTGAATAAAGAAGCTGGCAAATTATGTTACAAAGAAATTATAAGAAATTGCATCTTTTAAACTAACTTTTAAAAAAATAGCTAAAAATGATCATCCTTAAGTTTTGGTGGTTAAATACCGAGTATACAAATAGGATAACACTAGCTATGAAACGTCAATTATAAAATTAAGAATAAATTGTTATCAGGAAAAACCATTTATAAATATTTTACAACAATAGTTTTATGATCATGAAAAAGGAAGAACCTCTTACATAATTCTTCTTTTAATTTTAAAATGAGAAACAATGGTTATTTCAAGTGACCCTCCATGCACAGATGGCAATGCCCGATTGACCCCTGAACATTAATCTCATAAAAAATGTTTAAGAAATCGTCGTTTTTATGACTCGGAAAATATTTATTTTTGCGAGTTTCTCCCTTGCTTCTTATAAACAAGGAATGCGCAAGTCACTTTCGCAGAGAAACCGCAAATGAAAATAAACAGTTTTGAGAAACAAAAAATACCGATACTTAATTTTTACTTGGTCAGAAAAAGCTTTACGCTTAAAGTCCCTTAAAGAAGATAATATTGCGTATTTCAAGATATATTTCCTTCTCTGCAACCATTTTAAAGGGACTAAAAACATTATTTTAAGTGACTCCATGTACAGAGATGCAAGTCCAATTCACAAGAGTCTATAAATGTGGAACTAACATCTACTTTTTTTACTCTACAGAGGTTTGGTCATCACCATCACCAAATTTTAAATCTATATAAATATGTGCTACTTTTGTAGTCGACCTTAAAAAAGAACCTTTATTATCGGCCTAAAAACGGGATAATACTATAAAGTATACATACTTATACATTCTACTTCTATTTCGAATCAAGGAACTAGAAAGTTTTGGATCAAAAGAAAAAGGAAGAAAAAAATTTTTCTCAAAAAAACCCTTTGGTTTTTAACCACATTGAAGAGCCTAAATTGATCTTCCTAGGGTAGTGGTGGTTAATTACCGGGTGTACTAATAGGATTAAATAATAATAAACGTGTTAAGTTTCATAACCATAATTAGTTTTAGTAATAAAATAAAAATTTTAAAACTAAAAAAAAATTTAAATAAAAAAAATTTTTAAAATAATAATAAATAAAAAAATAAAAATTTAAAAAAATAAAAAAAAAGAATTTCAAGGGTACCATTGTGAATCAGGCCTGGCCCTTTTAAAATGATGGTCACTTAAAATTACAAGGACAGTCCAATATATTTATAATCCCTAAATATAGATTTAATGTATTTTTCTTTATTGATGTATTTACCTCAAATAATTTTGGCCAAAAATATTTAGCTGGTGGAGGTTTGAAGGATCTATGCCTAGTTTCAGGTCGCTTGAGTAAACCTTTAATCACACCTTCTCCTCCCCAGAGACCCGCGTGGAACTCCTCCGGATAAACCACGTGGATCCGGGGATTCTGAACCGGATGTATCTCTCCCCACTCGTCCTTCTCAAACCGGTTTGTCCCGGGACGAGAATGAATGTGTTGCTGAGGACCAATTTGCCAAGTGAAATAAAAGTCCTAAAGATGTTTTTAACTTTTAATATTTGATTTTAATAGTTCCACCAACGCCTCTTTATGTCAGGTTGTAATATTATCTTAAAGTCCCTTTGGATAATGAACAGAAACCTGGAGCACAACCAGTGTTGTAGTTAAATTTATATGGATATGAAGGCAGGTTGACATTTCAAGGTCTCCAGAGAAGGCGGTACCATCTATGCATTAAGCACGGCATAATTTGTGTTTAACTAAGGCAGGAAAGTAACTCGACAATATATTTACTTTCAAGTTTTTTCTTCTGATAAAAATGTTTTTTAATATTTAATTTTATAGGTGGTCATAAAAACACTGAAATTTTCAATTTACACGCATAATACATGCACAACCCCAAATTCTTTTTTATTGGTCAGTCAGCCTAAGACAGCAAAAATTAGTGTATATAATTTATACATTTAAAATACGTATTTTCCTACAGATGGCAGCAGAGTTAAAAATGAATATAGAAAGTACACAATACACTATCCATGTCTCTTTTTTCACTTTTTCGGAGAGCTACAAATTCGAGTTGTCTGCAAGCTGTTAAGGCAGGATGTTTCTACCAGGCTTCATATTCATATTAAATCACCCTTGCCCCTTACCCGTCAAAATTCATCAGGTATGTGATTATGTACCTTGTAATGTTTAGGAATATTCTTTTTGATTCCAGTATTCCAATTATTCTCCTTCAGCATTCGTCCTCCCACCCCGGTAAAATATACCCAGCTTGGATACTTCTGGATAAACGGCTCAATAGCCTTGGAATACGACATCTTCTCTGAAATATCAATCTGTTTAATATTTCGAACAACTTTTCTGGTGGAAAAAGAAAAAAGTAATTTTCAAAGAGGGGGGGAATCGAATTTTCATGAAAATATACGCCCCTAGATGGTTGGATTGGAAGAAGTAGGATTTTAAATATTTGACCATTTAGGATGATGTGCAAAGTATTTGTTGAGTGTAGCAGAATGTTTTGAGGATAGATCTTGTTTTCCCAATTTCTCCCCGCAGCTCCTGGCCTTACTAGATCCTACACTCAGTAGATAATCAACGATCTAAACAGAACAAAACCATTTTAAAAAATAAGCAACTTTTTTAAAGTTTAACAGGTCACTTTCTAACAGTCGTATTTGCTTTTTAAAGATGAGTAAAACAAAACAATAGCAGACTATGATCGGAAAATGAACCCAATACATATGTGGAATGTGTATCATGGAACCACCGGACGCCATTACGGGTGAATGCCTTTATAATACCCCTGCTTAGAATTATCGCAGCTTTTGGGGTGAAAGCTTTTGCATCATTATAAACCCCTTTAAAGAAAAATCGCGATTTTGCCCTTTAAATCCCTGAAGTTCAGGCCGAGGCCAAAGTCAGCAAAGTGGAATGCCGCAATGAATTTTAGTACAGGCACTCGGCCCGCTAGCCTGTACTAGCCGCGGCGCTCAGCCCCCTGGCCTTTCCTAGCCGCAGCGCACGGCCCAGAAAAAAATAAATAATGATCTCTCTCTGTCTTGTAATTCATTGCGGCATTCCACTCTGCTGACTTTGTCATCTGCCTGTAGTTAGCTGACCTGTAGACCAACTTCAATATTTTCCTCCTCTATTGCGGCATCCAGTAGCATAGTTAGGGCACTGTCCCCCAGCTGACCAGGCATACGCTCCTTCTCTTCCAGGCAGAAATTAAAGATCTCCAGGGCACTTGGGAACTAAACAATATCAAAACATGATCAAGGACTCTCAAAACTATAAATCCAGGGCACTTGTGAACTAAACAATATCAAAACATGAACAGGGACTCTCAAACTATAAATTCAGGGCACTAGGGAACTTAACAATATAAAAAAAATGATCAAGGACTATCAAAACTATAAATCCAGGGCACTTGGGAACTAAACAATATAAAAAAATGATCAAGGACCGTCAAAACTATAAATCCAGGGCACTTGGGAACTAAACAATATCAAAACATAATCAAGGACTCTCAAAACTATAAATTTAGGGCACTTGGGAACTAAACAATATCAAAAAAATGATCAAGGACCATCAAAACTATTAATCCAGGGCAATTGGGAACTAAGCCATTTCAAAACATGAACAGGAAAATCTGCAGGAAATCTTAAAACTTTAAGTTCAGAGCACTTGGGTTTGAACTAAACAATATCAAAGGTTGGGGTATCGAGCTCTTCGGCTAGGACCAACTAGGGAAATATAATTTAAAGGTGGGAGGAGAGGGGTATCTCCAAATAAGTTTATTTCTGTGGAGTTAAGACTATTTTCTACCTGCGCTTCCTTTAGTAGAACTTTAACCGCCAGGGTGCATATTCCTGCAGCATGTGTATTAAATCTCAAATACAGAGAATCTGAAGCTTTGTTTAACTCAAGATGCTTAAATATCCTAAAATATTTTGAAAAATTTTAGTTAAAGTCACTTTTTTTATTTAGATTCAAATTAATTAATTAAATCTAATTAAATATGGTTGAACATTTTCCAACATAACTCTCGACCATAATGGGAAGTTATAAAGTGTGAAATACTTTTGTGAGCCTGTTTAGAACATTTGCATTAGAAATAATATAATACGACTTAAATTGCGATTGTGAGGATGGATAATGCACCATAATGAGTCTGATTTTGACCTTTTTGGAACCGCTAATACCTTTTAGGTAACCACAAACATTGAACAAGGATCATATTTTTGGTGTTTGAATGCGAAAAACTAGCTAACTGAGTGACTATCCATGTAAAAATGTGAAGCCTCGGGGGTTCTTTAAATATGTTTTTTTCCGTGGAATATTTTGTCCGACCTTCGCCTACTATTGGAACAATAATATCATTAATTAACAAACGTTTGGCACAACCGACGTAGCTGAAATTCGTTAAATTCGGTCACAGAGCAAGTATAGATTGTATCAGACAAGACCTACCTGTTTGCTATGTTGACGTATGTTGGACTAAGATTATTAAACTCTGACGTTGAGGGAGGATTAGAATCCATACATCTTAGTATAGTGCTGTTCATCTCATATATACCCTCCTAGAACCATTCAATCAATCAATAAATCATAAAAATCAAATCAATAAATCTATCAATCAATCAATCAACTAATCATCAGTAATCAGACGAGGATTAGAATCCATACATCTAGTATAGTGCTGTTCATCTCATATAACCCCTCCTGGAACCAGTCAATCAATTAATCAATCGACCAATCAAGGGACGGAGGACTTGAATCCATACATCTTAGTATAGTGCTGTTCATCTCATATATACCCTCCTAGAACCATTCAATCAATAAATCATAAAAATCAAATAAATAAATATATCAATCAATAAATCAACTAATCATCAGTAATCAGCCGAGGATTAGAATCCATACATCTAGTATAGTGCTGTTCATCTCATATAACCCCTCCTGGAACCAGTCAATCAATCAATCAATCAACTAATCATTCAATCTATCAAGAAATCAAACAATCATACCACTAATCATCAATCAATCAATCAATCGATCAATTATTCAATTCCCCCCCCCCCGGAGTTCCAGGGGGGGGCCCTAATCAATAAATCAGGCGAAGGACTAGAATTGATACATCAATCCATTTTCAGTAACCAGTTAACCCTAGCTAACTGAATAAACATTTTGATTTCGTATATTCTCAAAAAATACTTTATCACGTATAAATAAATAAATTAATCATTTTATATATCAATCCATCTCAGTTGTATCATCAGATTAATCCAGATATCGAACTATTATCTAGTTTTGACCTGCTGATCGTGTTTAATTATTATCAATATTCAAAAAGGATCGACAATCATGCATTTTTCAACAATAGCCTATCTGATCAAATGATCAATATTTAAATCAATTTACTAAGAAAGACAGAGAAAATATAACTTGCCTTGTTGCATCCCCCGTAAGAGCAAAGTTCTAAATCATCGAAGATTTTTCCTAAAAGAAGACGACTTTTAAAAATATAAAATAGAAGAAACTTCTCAGCAATATTCAATATAAGTTTCAGACAGAAAATTTTCAGGAAAAAAAAACACTGATGAGAGAAAAAAAAGATCGCATCATTCTTATCAAACCGTTAGAAGAAGACGACTTTACAAAATATGCAATACAATAAACTTAAATATCTCAATAAAGTGTTTATATTTAAGATCATTTTTATGCAGAAAAAAAAACACGATAACTGATAAATAAAAAGAAAAATTCTTATCATCAAATCAAACTAGAAATAGTCTAAAACCTTGATCAAATATACAAGATAAAAATATTTTGAATAATATTCTAAGATTCCCATATCATATTATTTCGTCAATGGGTCTAAATTACGATTTTCGGGACTAATGAGAAATTTTAAAAAGATTGAATCATTTTGGAAAATTTAATGAGGCTAAAATAAAAAATTTCTAGCAGAAAATTTCAGGTTTTTAAAGTAATATGTCTTTATTTTGGCGTTTAAGCTTGGAGATAACCTAATATGATATGGGACTCTCTGTATTTACCAAGATGTTGAACTGCTCCTTTAGCTTGTATTTCTGAGAGAAGTTTAATATAGAAATCCTTCCTAGGACTGTAGGTGTGAGGAGCCAGCTTGTTGTACAGCTCAAGAGCAGTTTCTGATTTGAAATAAAAATATAATTAAAAGAATAAAATAATCTGTAATTCTTTTCTTAATCTACAAAATGGGCAACTAACTTAAACTTAGGATTTTCCTTTCCTATTTAAAGAAGTTTTAAACAAACAAAAAATAAAATGATCAAATTTCTATTTAATGAACAACAGGCTGGGCTTTAGAATTAATGAATATTTATCGAGACTATTCAAGACGCTTTTTCTCCGTCAGTCAAGTGCTCATCATAATTTTACATTCGCATCTAAGATCCATTTCTACACATTTTTTTTAAGAATTTTCAAAATTAAAGCTACAGTAAGCGTAATTTCATGTGACCTTCAAATATGACAATGCCCGATTCACAACGGTACGCTTAAAACCTTTATCTTTTCAATAATATTAAAGATATTATCGCTTTCCTGTTATTTAATTCGGATAAAAAAATAGTTGGGACACATATTAGTATTCTTACAAAAATATCGATTTGAAGTATATTAACCAGAATTAACTAGTATTAATAATGTTCAGATTTGAAGTTTATTAACCAGAATTAACTGTAGTATTAATAATGTTCAGATTTGAAGTTTATTAACCAGAATTAACTATAGTATTAATAATGTTCATATTATAAATATCTGACCTAGATCCTCTGTCCTGAGAACAAGAGCGACCAGGAGCTCGTAATATCTCTCCGAGTCCCTGAAGTTGCCGAGCAGGTTCTGGTTGTTGTGGGATAGCAGGAAACTATGTAACCTAGAAAAAAATAGATCTGGGAACTTTTGTGTTAAATACTTATAATCCCGGTAGCTTGATCTCGATATCCACTGTGGGCACTTCTTTATTCGAGAATTACCATGCGGGATATCGAATAAATATTAAATTAATCTGCAGATTAGGAAAAGATAAAGATCAAGCATTGATCTCGATATCCACAAAACAAGAGTTCCCAGTTCCCACCTCAGTGCATAATTTCATAGGATGGATCAGCAACAAAATTGAATTGTTCCAAGGCAATTTTTAGATTTTTTTAAAAGCTAAACTTGAACCTTTCGAGAAAATAAATATAAATTATCTTTTTACTGTTACCGGCCGAAGTTCAGATTGCATTTAACAATTAAAAAGTAAAGGTATTCGCTCTTACTTGAATTATTATTGAATTGGACTTTCAGAAACGCTGGGCCGGGTTTTCTGTTCGTCGTAACGTCGTAATTTAATGATGTCCAATACTGAATAAGTTGAAAAGAACTTTTTTGGATTTCAATTATTGATTACGGCTGGGTTGGACGACAGTCAGAGCCGCAAGGAGAGACATCCCAAATTATGTTACCCTGATATGATGATACCTGTAGGCTAGTTTGGTTTGGTTCAGATGCTGACAAACCTCCATTGCTCGTTTAAAGAAGAGAAAATCCTGCTCTGATCTGAACAGAAATAAACATTCAAATCTCCGAGGCAAATATAGTTTACAAAGCTGACACTCGTATCAAAGCTAAGACTTGTATCGAAGTTGACACTTGTATCCCCCCCACAAGCTGTCCCCCCACCCCACCAGCTGTCAGTCCCTATGCAGGCATCCCACCAAAATTATTTTATCTAAATCTACAAAATTCATTCCCAATTACTCATGCTTCTAATTGAGCGCTGCGTTCAGTCAAATCAGCTGTAAAACTTGAAGAAGATCTTTCCCCACCTCTCACGACTGATCCGTGCACTTCAGCCCCTGCCCAAAATTAGGCCTAATCGGTTCAGTTTTGACGTTTATTGGATACAAACAAACAGACAGAAAAGCAAAGTATATATATATCCCTCTAACGACATGATATCCAAAGTCAACAATAAGCAATCGTACATGACAGCGATTTTTGGCGATGTATTGAAGTCAAAATAATGACGATAAAATTAGAATAATAATAATAATTTACCTGGCTGGCCACATATCTTTATCCTCCAGATAATTTAGAAAATCCTTGATAATCATTGGTCTTTCTCTTGAAATCTGTCAGAATAATAGTTTTAATATACAAAACAAAACACAAATAATTGTAAATGTATTTGTTGAAATTTCAGCCCAAACAATCCAATATCCATCACTTTAAGAACTCTAGCGAGAAAATGCATTCAACTTCAATTAAAGTAAACTATTACCACCAATCCAAGTATAGTAACATAAAAAGTATCATGAATCCGAAAAATGCCGGATAAAGAACCTAGGAAAATATCTCATATTGGTTAAAACTTAATCATTCCTTAGAGTAGAATATATCTAGAAGATGGCAGAATGCTCCGAGACTAGGTTCAACTCCTGCAGTTCTAAACTCAGCAAGGAGACAGAGCGCAAACTCGCAACAGGACGAATAGTTAGCTTTCTGTTTACTCCCAGCCATAGACACAGCTCGGAGACAAGAAACCAGGGTTTCATGGTTGGGTTGAAGTTTTTGTGCTTTCATACTGGTTAGAATATCGGTTATCTCAACCTAGGATAAAGATTAGATTAAGTTTAGTAAAAAATCGAGATAAAGATGAGACTGCAAAATATTTTTTACATTAATAGAAAATACTGACTCTTGACATGTCCGATTCACAACATTGCTTTAAAAACCTTAGTCTGCTCAAGAATGAGTGAGATATTCTTTGTCTCTCGTAAAATTGATTATCTATAATTGTAATTTTTCCGTTTAGTGTCTCGACAATGTCTTGTATCTCTGATAAAGGTTTAAGTGTACCATTGAGACAATAAATTGTACTTTTTATCAAGAAGGGGGAGTATTGAAGCAGAAGATTAACGGTATTTATTTATATGACTCCGCTATGTTTTTACTCAACACGTTCATTAATAAATTAGTTGTTCTTTAATTTGTAGTTGAGGAATATGGATATTATGATAATCTTATGAGGAAAAAAATGTAATAATGGAAATTCTTTAACGAGATGAAAGAATACATCAAGATTATTTCATCGAGTTTAAGAATTCCATTATTACATTTTTATCCTCATAAGATTATTATTTTATCATATTTGTGAGGTTCCATGAGCACATACTCAAGAAATTATATTAAAAAATAATTCTGGTTAAATCTGACTATTTCAAGTTGGAACAGTTTACAGTATGAAATGTTGCAAATAAGTTTTATGTTCTTGTTCTGACTATCACTGTTTTTATTTATCTATTGTTAAAATGTTCAAAACCATTTTATAAGTTAATATTAGTTCTTAATTTGAAAGTAATGCATGTGGTGTGATTTTTTCCTTTGTTTAGTTAGTTTGTTTACCAATTTCTAAAACTTTTGCTCTCCTTTTTTAAGTTGATACTAACTACATTTAGATACAGCATGTTGAATGTGCCCTGAGTTTTTTTAGATGGGGAGAAGATATAGTAGTGGGTTGTCCTAATCTACTGAACAAAATCGTGTCTTCATTATAGAAGAAATCATTTCCTGGATATTAGATCCTAAATCTTCCAGAAAGAGGAGATAAGAGAAGGTTATCTAGTAAGAATCAGTTCGACCTAAACTGATGAAGATCTTTGTTATTCATTAAGCAGATTTACTAGTTTGTTTTCATTGCTATGGAGTGCTATGACCCCATTAATAGTGTGACACTAGTATTTAAATAAGTTTTTATAAACTAACATTTTTGGTTTGATTGTGGTTTCACTTCTTCATTTCGAGCTATGTGAGATATGGTGACTGCTAACTCAGGCTGAGATACTTTAAAACTAGTGTTAGCTGTAGGGTGGGGGCAAATCGACCTCTTTATTCTGTCTATTTGTTTAAATATTACAACTGAATTTGGAATTTTGGAAACCCTTATTATTGTACAATGTACAGTATCCAGTTATAAAGTAAACAAAAAATTAATTGAAATTGTGAAGTAATGACAACCTTTCCATTTTTGAAAAGTTCTTACCGTACTATTAGAATATGCAGAGATTTGTAAAATCTTACCAAATTTGGTTTGGAATCAAGAAAACCAAAAAAATTATATAAAGTTGACAGTCAGTAAGTATGCTTTAAGACTCGGTAGTTAGATGAAAATGTCCAATGGAACGCTTAAAGTACGAGGTTTTCTTTGGGAAGGTCAGAAAATTTTATTAAACACAGGGGGTTCCACTATTCTGTCGGGACTAAGGTTAAGATTTAGATGGAAATTTCTGAATTAAGGTATATCAATACTTCAAAAAACGAAAAAGGTAAGTGAGCATGAAAATGTAAGTGAGCATGTTTTACTGAAGTAAAAAAGGAAAGTTTGCAGTTTTAATATTAAAGGAAAAGGTAAGTGAGCATGTTAATTTAAAGTATAAAAAGGTAAGTTTGCATGTATTAATATAAATGAAAAAGGTAAGTTTGCCCTGTGCATGTTGTCAGTACAAAATAATTAAGTTAATATTAATATTAATCTATGTTAAAAGATCAATATAAGGAGCGTGTAAGAATGAATATTCTTCAACATATGTAATAATTTCCATTCTTTAATGCTCGGAGCGTGTAAGAATATTCATTCTTTCACGCTCTGACCATGTAATAATTTCCATTCTTTCACGGTGTGAGCGTTAAAGAATGAAAATTATGCACCTACAGTGTAAGAATAAGCATTCTTAAACGCCTGGAAGTAAACAAAATTAAAATTGTTCCTCCTGAACCGTGTAATAATGGGAATTCTTACACGATAGGTTTACTACTATGGAACCGAACAGATATGATATAATATCAAATCTGATCTCTTCAGTACATCAGTCTTTTTCTCTTTAAGGCATGCAGAATGCAGATTGACAAATTAACGATTCAGCATTTATATATCCTGATAATTAAACAGCTGTGTTTACCTTAAGTTTGTTTACATCCTCTATATTAAGAGCTGACAGGTAGGCGTTGAATGCCTCCAGGGGGATCTTGTCCTGGTTCACCTTCATCTCCTCCCAAACCTTTACAAAAAAATATCTTTTCCTGGAAAAATCTTGTAAAATATGGAAATACTGAACACTAAGGGAACACTGAAAGAAATGATCCAGCCAATTTAAAGTTTTGGGAAACAAATCTATAATGACAGTACGCTTAAGAGTTAGTACCTACCATTAATACAAAATCACAAAAAATTTATATTTTTCGAAAAAAATAGATGATTAAATTTTCCCCGAATCCTTTAACATACTCATAAATGTAATAGACTATTAGTTAAGTATGGGAAATAAGGCACTACTACAAGAATGTTTAACCCAACATTCAAGTTTTTAAATCGACACTGAAAGTTAAAGGCAGTAACTGGCTATGTATTGTGGTTGAACTGAATATGTCGTGTTGTGGACAAATTTTTTAGGATTCATTTGAAACATATAAAACGTTTCTACGACGTATGTTTACTAGGTTTGAGCGCAAAGTATACGTTCAAAATCGTGAATTTGTTTGGGTACGTTTTCAGAATCGGTTTTTTTTAATTATTAAAAAACGACGACAAAAAAGGTTAACAAAATTCTAACGTAAACTTATTTTTTGTCTAGGAACAGGTTGAGAAAATAAAAATTAACTCTAAAATCATAAAAAATAAGTAATTTTATTCAATTATTAGTTTCTATAATCTCTCATTATTCACAAAGATTTTCTGGAATTTTAAAAATCTGCGAACAAATTCATAAAATAAGAAATTCAATATAATGATAAAAACGAAATAATTAATTCTAACATTGATTTATTGACAAATTTGTTTTGAAAAATATGTTTCTAAACATCTAATTAGTTTACTATAGAATTTTTACTATATTTTTGTCGTCGTTATTTAATAATAAAAAAACGATTCTGAAAAAGAAACCAACCAAATTCATGATTTTGAACGTCGACTTTGAAATCAAACTTAGTAATGAATCCTAAAAAACTTTCTATATTACTGCATACTTAGATCAACAACCATATATTGCCGGTCACTCCCTTTAAAATTTAAAAACATGTAATGTACATGAAAAATAATAATTTTTTTCTTTTAATCCTCAAACCTGCATTGTCCTCGCAACTTGACCGTGTCTAGCGAACCCAAGAAGCATAGCAACCCTGGCCTCCGAGGTCCCCAGCTTGGAATATAATGTCTCCGCTAGACCTCCGGACTTCCAGCTTTTATTCCCAGGTAGAAAGTATTTAGGTTCTTTGTTCTCTAAGCTCAACGCCTCTTCCTAATAAATCAATCAATCAAGTTTCAAGCAAATAACCTGAGGCCAGGAATTAATGAACAAGGAGCGGGAGTTGAACGAGAAACAGATGGGTGAACTACCTCTATTGGGTTGCGCACCGGAAGTGCAAAATCAAAAAGTAGTTAAAATGGCCATACCTAGTTCTACTGCTCCTTGCTGGTCATAAAATCAGACCTCAGAAATAAATAACCGGCAAAAATGGTACATACTAATCGCACAAAATTGACAATGTTTAAAAAAAATACCATGTCAATTTATCTTTAAATAAAAGTGGAATGAATTGCCAAAAATAGTACGCCTTCGAAAGAAGACTTATTTTTAATGAAAGTGTAAAATATTATAATTCCAAAAATTAAAAAAGCACATCTCCCAAAAATACTATTAATTACAAAAATTTAAATAAATTTAAAAAGTTTGTCAAGAGTAAGATATGAACCTCTGAATTGAAAGCTAAAAGTTCAAGGAGACCCTGGAGTAAACCGTCTGGAATCTGAACCTTCTTCTTCTCTAGGAGCAGTTCATACACAGATATGGCATCAGATACCTAGCAAAAAATATTTTAGATCTTCACTCTCACTTCAGTTGGAGAATTGATTGATTAATTAACTAACTTTCTGATTGATTATGTACGTAATTAACAGAGCCGATTCCCCTTAATTCAATAGGTGGATTGATTAAAAGTTAAATGATTTACTGCTCAATTCACGGATTGATTTATGAATTCGATATATTAGTAGACTGAGTTATTGATAAACTGAATTATTAGTTACTCAAAATATCTACTCAATGATGAATTCAAATTCATTATATTAATTAATTAATTAATTAATTAATTAATTAATTAATTAATTAATTGCTTGCTGCTCAATTCAGTTATTTAATTATAAATTCACTAAATGAATTAATAAATTCAATGATATATTGATCAATTACATGATTTAACACTTTACTTCTATATTTATTAATTAAATAACCAATTGATTCAATGATTAATTGATTTATTTTATAAATTTAGAACTATGATTATTTGATTGATTGATTGTCTAATTTACCTGGAAACTGGAGATCATATTTTCCAATAATTCAACTGTCACATTATCCCTTAAATAATAATTAATAATTTATCATATTATCTAAAATTAGTTCAAAATAAGACCATATTGAAACCAATCCATGGTTTTTAAAAAGAATGTTGAATGCTATCAAATAAACCTAAAACTTAAAAAACTATGTTTGAATATACATTATACAATGATTACAAGAAAAAAAACATTTTAATCCTGTAGGAGGTAAGCAGTTTATTATTATTTTAAGAAAATTTCCATGATTTATATAATACTGAAAAGATTTATTAACGCACAAAAATGCGTAGTTTAAAGAACCCGTAACAAGTAAGACATTTTATAATATTATTTCTGTAAATATTAATAGCACCCGGTGCTATTTTTGAATATAGACTCATATAATTGTCTAGGAGCAGGATATGAAGTCAGATTGGCGATATTTCTTTCCGGAGACTTGGAACCTCTGAAGTGATCTCCGTCGGCTCCGATTTTTAATCTCCGGCCTTGTTGGACATAAATATTCCATTTCTTTTAGTATACATTCCCAATGACCCCTAAAATACGCAAAAAAAAAAAAATTTCTTAAGTTTTTAAATTCAAAACAATTTTTTTTTCAAATGCAAAAAGTGACAAGTTATGATAAAAAATATCGGAGGAAAAAGAGAAAATATTAAATATATTATTATTGATGAAAAAAATTATTGTTCCGTGGGTTACGGGGTGTTAATATTTTTTTTGAAATTTTGCATTTTCCTCCATAATATAGATGGTGGCCGGTTCTAATTTAAAAACTGATGTTATATAAGGAATCATAAGGAAGTGAAATCTGCAAGAGACCCCATTATGGGCCCCCCAGACCGCCCAGGCAGCAGGGTGCACTGCCCTGCCCCTGTTCTAACTAGACCTTTAAATCCCCATCTTCTAGTCCAAATCTAGGGAAATAAAGTAGATACATTCCAGTCAGTTGGCTAACCAATTAAAACCATTGGTTGGTTGGTATATAATTACCTTGGAGCAGGTTAGATTACCGACTATTAACCCAAAATAAACTAATTCTTTAAAATCTTTTTTTTCATCAATGTGTTATAATATAAATAATATTTTCTTTTTTCTTTTCCTTTGATATTTTTTATCAAAACTTGTCAGTTTTGCATTAAAAAAAAATTTAAAAAACGCAATTTTTTAAACCCTGTTTTGAGATTAAAAACTTTAGGAAAAAAGAATTTTTTTGCGTATTCTAGGGGTCATTGGGAGTATATATTAAAAATAAAATATGTATGTCCAACGAGGCCGGAGATTAAAAATTGGAGCCGACGGAGGTCACTTTTCAGAGGTTCCAAGTCTCCGGAAAGAGATATCAACAATCTGACTTCATATCCTGCTCCTAGGCAATTATATGAGTCTACATTAATAGCACCGCCTGCTATTAATATTTACAAAGATATTACAATCTGTCTTACTTGTTACGGGTTCTTTGTTTAGATATTTCGAACATATAGTTTTACAAAAAATATGCAAAAATAGGCGACATTGATCATTGACATTACATATTTATCATTTCAGGAATTGAATTATGATCGAATCCTACAACATATTAAATATTTATTCGTGTATCAATAGTTCTTGAAAAAATCGAATTAATAGTTTGAAATTGAAACGGTGAGTTACCTATTATATTTAGCTCTGGGTTGGAAAGCTGTAACGGGAGGTTCAGCTAATATTCTGTTCTTAGTGAATAGATGAGGATGGTTCTCCAAAATAAATCTATATAAAATTATATTTTAATCTTATTATGCATTATTGTTACAGTTTTTCATGAAATTTTGGGTTTCCCTCTTTCCCCCATCATACTATTTCCCAAATTAGGTTTTGCAGTTTCCTGTGTGAGCCAAAACTTGCAGATAAAAAACAATTCTCTCGTTCTCCTCCTTTTTTCTTTTTTCCTTCCCTAACCTTCATTTTTTCTCCAACCCCATAAGCTCACTTGCTTATAACCAATTCTGACTCATAAACCCCCCCCTCTCCCATCCCCACCCCCTACCTTGCAGCGTTCTTGCCAGATTCCCTTGCTAATGCAAACTCTCTTTTCTCGTTCTGTGTGTAGGGAACTAACCAGGGATCATCGTGATATCTAGAAATACAAAAAGTATAACATGATTATAAAGCACGAACCTAACTCCCGAAAAATCCTAAATTAGTTTAACCCAAATAGATTTGGTAGTTTGATTTGAATATATTTTGTTTCTGGGTAGATTTGGTAGTTTAATTTGAGTATATTTTATTTCTGAATAGATATGTTAGTTTAATTTGAATATATTTTGTTTCTGGGTAGATTTGGTAGTTTAATTTGAGTATATTTTGTTTCTGGGTAGATTTGGTAGTTTAATTTGAGTATATTTTGTTTCTGAATAGATATGTTAGTTTAATTTGAATATATTTTGTTTCTGGGTAGATTTGGTAGTTTAATTTGAGTATATTTTGTTTCTGGGTAGATTTGGTAGTTTAATTTGAGTATATTTTGTTTCTGAATAGATTTGGTAGTTTAATTTGAGTATATTTTGTTTCTGGGTAGATTTTGTAGTTTAATTTGAGTATATTTTGTTTCTGGGTAGATTTGGTAGTTTAATTTGAATATATTTTGTTTCTGGGTAGATTGCAGTTACATTCTTGATTTTCCCCAAACTTTCAAAACAAAAGCTGACTTTCACTCTCATAGGAAATTGGCAATATGTTAAAACTAAAGATAACCCCAAAATTACTTTTTTTTAAATCGCCCTGACAATTGAAACCATCAAAAAAAATAAAAGTTCGAAACCTGTAGTGGGGGGCTGTGAAATCTGTGCTAACTGTTCCTGATATTGCTCTAAGTATATCTGTTGGAGAACGCTCTATTCGATCAGGAATCTGAACTTCTTTAGAACAAACCGTACTGTCCCTAAACAAATTTGTTATACCTGCAGACGTAAGATAATGTTCACTATTTAATAATTAAAAGAGAGCAAGCAAGATTTTCCTAAATTTGGTACTCTTTGATACTTTTTATGCGTTTTCCATGAATTTCCCGGACTTCTGTCAATACCTTAGCAAGGTAGAGTTAAGAAAATTTTGTGCCGAGCATAGCGACAAAACTGATCAGTAGTTTTCATATGTAACATAAATGGTAAGCCGATATTTTGGGTTAGACATGAAAGGTGAGCCGATATTTTGGGTTAGACATCAAATGTGAGCCGATATTTTGGGTTAGACATCAAAGGTGAGCCGATATTTTGAGTTAGACATCAAAGGTGAGCCGATATTTTGGGTTAGAAATCAAAGGTGAGCCGATATTTTGGGTTAGACATCAAAGGTGAGCCGATATTTTGGGTTAGACATCAAAGGTGAGCCGATATTTTGGGTTAGAAATCAAAGGTGAGCCGATATTTTGATCAAAGGTGAGCCGATATTTTGGGTTAGACATCAAAGGTGAGCCGATATTTTGGGTTAGACATCACAGGTAAGCCGATATTTTGGGATAGACATCACAAGTAAGCCGATATTTTGGGTTATACATCAATTGTAAGCCGATATTTTGGGTTAGGTTAGAAAACATAATACTTAGAATGGTTAGTAATTTCCTAGAGAACGATTTTAGGACCCCCCTCCCCCCTGCCTATCAATTTTATACATGGTATATCTATGTAACACATGGATATAATTGATCATGTAGCCGCAGCGCCCGGCCCCTTAGCCTGTCCTCGCCGTTGCGCGTGGCCCCCTAGCCGCAGCGCTCAGCCCAGAAATTGTCTTAATCTAACGTAACCCTAAATAATAATAAAAAAATAATAATATTTTAGCTGAATAATAAGCATTCATGTACAAAATTGATAGGAGGGGGGAGGGGGAGTCCAAAAATCGTAAACTAGGACGGACCCTAATGGTTTACCATAGGCCATAGCCAGCTGATATTTTGGCCGTTAATAAGACATCAGTGGTAAGCCGATATTTTGTGATAGGTTAGAAAAAAATACTAATTAGAATGGTCGCCAAATGATAAAAAATCCTCTTACCTAAAGAACGATCTGATTTTTAAGATATTAGATTGATTGCCGAATTGCCGAACTGCTGAGCATTTAACTATATTCATTTTATTCTTAAAACATGATATTAACGAAACGATTATGGTGTATTAATAATGAAATTTCTTTTTGACATCTTTTGTTTGGAACTTGCATTGAGAAACAAGTTATATTTAGAAACATGCTTTCAAGTATATGTACAGCAACTTCATGAAGCTTCATCAAAACTACTCCCGAAAGAGAGGTTAACAGTCGAAGAAACAATTTATAAAAAGTTTAAAATTCTAATTCATTATGATTCAACTGAATGCTGTTATTTTGAGTTTAACTAGGGCTTCTTCTTGTTCAAAATTACGAGATTCCGACCGAAATATATTTTGTAATACGTGCGCATGCCTTCTAAATTGCCGCGCGTCAACATTTTTAAGAAACTATGCGATTTATTGATTGAATATTAATTTTTTTCTCGCCACAGACTCCACAGACCTCACAGACGGACCAAGGTGTATTTTTCGGTGGATTCTCAATTGAACTATACTGCCGTTTGAACCATTATTCGTTTGAACTATTGTTCGTTTGAACTATTGTTATTTGAACTACATGACATGCAGGCGCGCAACTAGGGGGGGCCAGGCCCCCCCGTAGCCTGATTAAGGGGGGGCATGCCCCTCCCTTAAGAAGTCTTGCCCCCCCCTGTAGGGGGGGGGGGCAAGAAGTGACGAAGTCCACCCTGTTTTGCAATTTAGCGATTCATGAACCTGACCCTGAGGAAATTTAAGAGCTCTTATCGTAAAATAAAAAAAAAAGATAATTGAGCTTATAGTTCAATCGATATAGCACTTAATACACCATATACACACACACAGATCAGAACAGGTTGACAAGGTTCCAAGGTGCCTTAATCTTTGTTTTTTTCATTATGCTGTTTTCTCCTGGAAAAGAGGGTTTATTAAGTATTTTTTAAATATTTTCACTATCAGTTCTGCCACTTATTATGATATTGCTTTAATACTGTAGTACATGACTATTAAATTAATCGTACGTGTTCACCGCAAATATTGTGTGATGTGTCATATTAAAAAAAATATTTTTCATGTAAAATCATGAATTTTTAATGAAAGGCATTAATGACTAAAGACTAAAAACTAACTAACTGTTCACACATTATAGTTTATTAAGACAGATATTTTTCCTGTTTTGCACTAGGGTTTCTTTCACAATTAAGCATGCTATTGAGAAGCTATTATGAAAATAGGAACAAAAAATTTCAAATTCAGGGGGGGCTACGCCCCTCCCTGAATCTGTCAGGGGGGGGGGGCGAATATCCCCCCTGTATCCGCCCCTGACCAGAATAGATTTCTTGTTTTATTTCATATCAGATGTGTTGACTTACTGATCGAATATCAAGTTGGTAAGGTTAGTTTTTTATTGTTCAAGTATAACACACATTTTTCTTGCCCCCCCCCCCTAAAAATGTTTAGGGGGGGCCAAAAATTTTTCGCGCTTCGCGCGAAATATTTCCCACTAGCCCCCCCATAACCAAATGTCTAGTTGCGCGCCTGATGACATGACGTCATCCTGTTGTAGTTTAAATCAACACATTATACTTGCTCAAGAACTATTTTAATCTACCAATTCTGCAGTTTTTAAATGTTTTTATAATTTATAATTTATAATTTATAATGAAGTTAAATGGACCATACAATTAAATAAATAACATATATACACAGACATGTTTCAAAAACATAAAAATAGTTCAAATGAAATTTTGAAAATAAAAATAGTTCAAATGAACATAAAAATAATTCAAATGAACAAAAAAATAGTTCAAATGAACAAAAAAATTGCAGTTCAAATGATTAATAGTTTGATGAAAAAAATAAAGTTCAAATATAAGAAAAAAAATAGTTCAAATGAAAAAATAGTTCAAATAAAAAAAAATAGTTCAAATGTTATTATTATTTTAGGGTTAGGTTAGGTTTAGCATTTCTGGGCCGAGCGCATGCGGAGGACGGGCTAGGGGGCCGAGCGCTGCGGCCAGGAAAGACCTCTATAATTCAACAATTTTTAATAAAATTAATGAATAATTAGGGTTAGGTTAGGTTAAGCTCTTTTCTGGGCAGAGCGCTGCGGCTAGGACAGAGCTGCTAGGGGGCCGAGCGCTGCGGCCACATGAACAATACTAATTTGCTGTAAAATAAAAAAATAATGGTCATACAAAATTGATGTTCTTTTTTTATTTATATAATTAAACTATTTTTATGTTCAAATTTGAACTATTCTTATGTCCATTTAAGAACTATTCTTTTGTCCATTTGAACTATTTTTATGTTCATTTGAACTATTTTTATGCAGGGGCGGATAAAGGGGGGTGGCGGGGGGACATTCGCCACCCCCTGACAGATTCAGGGAGGGGCCTGAGATTTCGAGTCAAAAAATGTTCCCAATTTTATAAATCGAATGTGTTTCAATTTCAAGCTTTTTTATTTAATGGAAATCTTGACTTTCTTTTCTTCAGTTTAATTTAAAAATCAACGACAACAAGTATAAATGTTAATTGTTAACGATAAATTTAGAATTAGAAATTTGTAAGAAACTAGACTTAAAATTGTAATATGGTCCCAATTTTGATGCATTTAAGTATAACTAGTAATTTCTCTTTGTTCTTAAATTGCTAATGTTCCTATTATTGTTCCTGTTCATAATACTGTGTCCGACCCAACTTAAATCCCTGTCCTAATCCAATATTTTTGTTCCTAATTCCTGAACAATCTTTTTATTGTTCCTAAATCCCTGTCCGAATCCTTTAATTTTGTTCCTAATTCCTGAACAATCTTTTAATTGTTCCTAAATTCCTGTCCTAATCCTTTATTTTTGTTCCTAATTCCTGAACAATCTTTTAATTGTTCCTAAATTCCTGTTCTAATCCGTTAATTTTGTTCCTTAAAGTTAAAAATCTAGTTTTTTAGTCTTTGTCATTAATTTTGACTCTTTTTGAGTCTTTTAAGTCAAAAAAAAATTTCGCCTGCGGCACGATTTTTTGTTCCTAATTATTAATTTTTTTGTTCCTAAAAAATCTTGCCCCCCCCCCCCTCACTTAAATCCTGTGTCCGCCCCTGTTTATATGTCCATTTGAACTATTTTTATGTCCATGTTGAACTATTTTTATGTTCATTTGAACTATTTTATGTCCATTTGAACTATTTTTATGTCCATTTGAACTATTTTTTTGTCCATTTGAATTATTTTTTTTGTTCATTTCAACTATTTTTTTGTTCATTTGAACTATTTTTTTGTTCATTTGAACTTTTTTTGGTTCGTTTGAACTATTTTTTGTCCATTTGAACAATTTTTTGGCCCATTTGAACTATTTTTATGTCCATTTGAACATATGTCCATTTGAACTATGTTTTTGTTCATTTGAACTATTTTTACGTCGACATTTCAACTATTAGAACTATTTTAATGTTCATTTAAATTATTTTCTTGTAGTTCGAAAAGAACAATAGTTCAAACGGGAGTAGTTCAAATGGGATAGCATCGTATTTTTTGACCTACGCAAATTCGCTATACTTCACTTCTGACCTATACGATAAATCCGCTATACTACACATTCGACCTACTAGCACGTGGTATTACAGCAGCTATATGGACTTGTGGCCACAGCGCCCGGCCCCTAGCCTGTCCTAGCCGCGGCGCTCGGCCCAGAAATTGTCTTAACTGCAAGCAATACCTCAAATAATACAAAAATATACAGCTGGCGTAGGGGGAGTAGGTCCGAAATTGCAGTAGGTCGGAAATTCAGTTTTAGTGGGAATGTTGTGTATAAGGTACAATTGGGGTCGGGCGTAAGTTGGCGGAGGGGGGGATAGATAAAACTCCTAAGAATGCGCGAATACCGGATAATATTTCTTTAATTCTCTCTCTCTATGACAGCTTGCCATGACAGCTTGCTTCTATATAAGTGGAATG